>NW_021823456.1:693263-716596 GCF_901001165.1 Salmo trutta
AGAGATATAAAGAGAGCTGTGGAGAAGTAGAGAGGAGAGGTAGAGAGAGAGGAGAGGTAAAGAGGTAGAGAGAGAACAGTAGAGAAAGAGACAGGTACACAAACAAGTGTGCGGTTAAAATAGGAATTAACTTCTTCCCACAGGGCCGTGGGGCGAGACAGGGATGCAGTTTGAGCATCACCCTCTTCAACATATATATCAACAAATTGGTGAGGGCACCAGAACAGTCTGCAGCACCCGGCCTCACCCTACTAGAGTCTGAAGTCAAATGTCTACTGTTTGCTGATGATTTGGTGCTTCCGTCCCCAACCAAGGAGGGCCTACAACAGCACCTAGATCTTCTGCACAGCTTCTGCCAGACCTGGGCCCTGACAGTGAATCTCAGTAAGACCAAAACAATGGTGATCCAAAAAAGGTCCAGTTTCAAGGACCACAAATACAAATTCCATCTAGAGACCGTTGCCCTAGAGCACACAAAAAACTATACAAACCTTGGCCTAAACATCAGCGCCACAGGTGACTTCCACAAAGCTGTGAATGATCTGAGAGACAAGGCAAGAAGGGCCTTCTATGCCATCAAAAGGAACATAAAATTCAACACACCAATTAGGATCTGGCTAAAAATACTTGAATCAGTTATAGAACCCATTGCCCTTTATGGTTGTGAGGTCTGGGGTCCGCTCACCAACCAATAATTCACAAAATGGGACAAACACCAAATTGAGACTGCATGCAGAATTCTGCTAAAAGATCCTCCGTGTACAACGTAGAACACCAAATAATGCATGCAGAGCAGAATTAGGCCGATACCAGCTAATTATCAAAATCCAGAAAAGAGCCGTTAAATTCTACAACCACCTAAAAGGAAGAGATTCCCAAACGTTCCATAACAAAGCCATCACCTACAGAGAGATGAACCTGGAGAAGAGTCCCCTAAGCAAGCTGGTCCTGGGGCTCTGTTCACAAACAGACCCCACAGAGTCATCACCTACAGAGAGATGAACCTGGAGAAGAGTCCCCTAAGCAAGCTGGTCCTGGGGCTCTGTTCACAAACACACCCCACAGAGTCATCACCTACAGAGAGATGAACCTGGAGAAGAGTCCCCTAAGCAAGCTGGTCCTGGGTCTCTGTTCACAAACAGACCCCACAGAGTCATCACCTACAGAGAGATGAACCTGGAGAAGAGTCCCCTAAGCAAGCTGGTCCTGGGTCTACAGTGGCTTGCAAAAGTATTCAACCCTCTTGGCATTTTTCCTATTTTGTTGCCTTACAACCTGGAATTAAAATAGATTTTTTTTTGGGGGGGGGGGGTTGTATCATTTGATTTACACAACATGCCTACCACTTTGAAGATGAAAAATATTTTTTATTGTGAATCAAACATGACAAAAAAACAGAAAACTTGAGCATGCATAACTATTGACCCCCCAAAGTCAATACTTTGTAGAGCCACCTTTTGCAGCAATTACAGCTGCAAGTCTCTTGGGGTATGTCTCTATAAGCTTGGCACATCTAGACACTGGGATTTTTGCCCATTCTTCAAGGCAAAACTGCTCCAGCTCCTTCAAGTTGGATGGGTTCTGCTTGTGTACAGCAATCTTTAAGTCATACCACAGATTCTCAATTGGATTGAGGTCTGGGCTTTGACTAGGCCATTCCAAGACATTTAGATGTTTCCCCTTAAACCACTCGAGTGTTGCTTTAGCAGTATGCTTAGGGTCATTGTCCTGCTGGAAGGTGAACCTCCGTCCCAGTCTCAAATCTCTGGAAGACTGAAACAGGTTTCCCTCAATAATTTCTCTGTATTTAGCGTCATCCATCATTCCCTTCAATTCTGACCAGTTTCCCAGTCCCTGCCAATTAAAAACATCCCCACAGCATGATGCTGCCACCACCATGCTTCACTGTGGAGATGGTATTCTCGGGGTGATGACAGGTGTTGGGTTTGCACCAGACATAGCATTTTCCTTGATGCCCAAAAAGCTACATTTTAGACTCATCTGACCAGAGTACCGTCTTCCATATGTTTGGGGAGTCTCCCACATGCCTTTTGTACGAACACCAAAAGGTGTTTGCTTTATAATTTCTTTAAACAATGGAATTTTTCTGGCCACTCATCCATAAAGCCCAGCTCTGTGGAGTGTACTTTTAAAGTGGTCCTATGGACAGATACTTCAATCTCCGCTGTGGAGCTTTGCAGCTCCTTCAGGGTTATCTTTGGTCTCTTTGTTGCCTCTGATTAATGCCCTCCTTGCCTGGTCTGGGAGTTTTGGTGGACGGCCCTCTCTTGGCAGGTTAGCTGTGGTGCCATATTCTTTCCATTTTTTAATAATGGATCAAATGGTGCTCCGTGGGATGTTCAAAGTTTCTGATATTTTTTTTATAACCCAACCCTGATCTGTACTTCTCCACAACTTTGTCCCTGACCTGTTTGGAGTGCTCTTTGATCTTCATGGTGCAGCTTGTTTGGTGGTGCCCCTTGCTTAGTGGTGTTGTAGACTCTGGGGCCATTCAGAACAGGTGTATATATACACTGAGATCATGTGACACTTAAATCAAGTCCACCTGTGTGCAATCTAATTAATTATGTGACTTCTGACGGTAATTGGTTGCACCAGATCTTATTTAGGGGTTTCATAGCAAAGGGGGTGAATGCACGTACCACTTTTCCGTTTTTTATTTTTTAGGATTTTTTGAAACAAGTTATTTTTTTCATTTCACTTTACCAATTTGGACTATTTTGTGTTTGTCCATTAGATGAAATCCATTTAAATTACAGGTTGTAATGCAACAAAATAAGAAAAAAAATGGCAAGGGGGATGAATACTTTTGCATGGCACTGTATTTTTACAAACACAAACAGAGCCCCAGGACAGCAACACAATTAGACCCAACCAAACCATGAGAAAACAAAAATAATTATTTCCAATGTGTAAACTGAACAAACTAGAATGCTATTTGACCCTAAACAGAGAGTACACAGTGGCAGATTACCTGACCACTGTGAATTATGTACAGACTCAGTGAGCATAGCCTTGTTATTGAGAAAGGCCGCCGTAGGCAGACCTGGCTCTCAAGAGAAGACAGTCTATCTGCACACTGCCAACAAAATGAGGTGGAAACTGAGCTGCACTTCTTAACCTCCTGCCCAAATGCATGACCAATATTAGAGACACTATGTACAGATTCAGTGAGCATAGCCTTGCTATTGAGAAAGGCCGCCAAAATGGGTGGGGGCGTAGAGATGGGTGGGGGCTGGAGAGGTGGATGCTGGAGAGATGTATGGAGTGAGGAAGTAGAGCTTGATGGGGGCTGGAGGGAGGAGGGAGGCTGTGCACACTGCCCACAAATGAGGTGGGAAATGAGCTGCACTTCCTAACCTCCTGACAAATGTTTGACCAGAGAGACACATATTTCCATTAGATTACACAGACACACAAATAATTAGAAAATAAATCTATTTTTTATAAACTCCCATATCTACTGGGTGAAATACCAATGTGCAAACACAGCAGGAAGATTTGTGACCTGTTGCCACAATAAAAGGGCAACCAGTGAAGAACAAACACCATTGTAAATACAACCTATATTTATGTTTATTTAACTGTTTGCACATCGCTACAAGACTGTAAATAAACAATGACATTTGAAATGTCTTTATTCTTTTGGAACTTTTGTGAGTGTAATATTTACTGTACATGTTTTATTGTTTTGGTCACTTTTGTTTATTATCTATTTCACTTTGGTTTGGCAATGTTAACATTTGTTTCCCATGCCAATGTCATGACTGTCCTGTGGCGTTTAGAATGGGTCAAATCAGCTTGGCAAGGGTTTACAAATAACCAGACCTTCTCTCACCCACAGAAGAGGGGAGGAGGGAACTGGGCCGGTTTGACAGCTCACAACCTGTTGTAAATTACAGAGGACGACTCTCTCTTTTCCCCTCCAGTAAAATCTACCAAGGAATCATCTTTGTTAAGACTTTTTCCCACCGAAACTTTTAACACATTCAAAAATGGAATACTGGAACAATATTTCTAACATAAGAACGTGGGGAGAGAGATGATCTATAGAAAACTAACGTCATATTGTTTTTTATTTTGTGATGTCATTAAAAACGTTATAAAGTGGAAAACTACAACTTGAAAAATATTTACACTCCAGGTATGAAGTCTCCATCCTTAATGTTGCATATGAAATATGAAAAAAAATGATGAAAGTATTTTTGTTAAGATATGAATGTGATGTTAGGAGGTATAAGAGAATCCATCTCCTATAAACTGTTCAAAGTTAGTAGTCACGCCCCGGAGTGAGGTCAGAGAGCGTGTCAGACTGATGGAACTGACTCCGTTTCACCAGAGTGCATAAAGGCTTGGGAGAGAAATCAACATTCAGACCAGGAAACGTGAGGCGGGAGCTACACGTTTGAAATGGTTGGAACTTTGAACCTCAACACGAGGTGAAGAAATAAAGTCACCTTCCTTTAGACCACAAAGACGGCGAGCTGCAGCTCATGTCCAAAGTGGTCCGAATCCTGAATACCGACACGAGGGGGAAAACAAACTCCCCTCTAAGACAATCATTGGTAGAGCTGATTAGCTATCGAGTCAAATATCTAGAAAAAGCGAATCTAAGTGAGACTATCCTACTATGCTCATCACCAATGAGAACCGTCAACACGGCTGGCTAGCTACTATATGATTAATGTGAGAATAGTTCTGAAACGTTTCAACAATAAGTGTATTTTTCTCTCTCCCCCCCTCCATGTCAATGTGTACAAGCCGCCATATTTTGTCAGTCCACTAGGGACCTTTGTTTCATGTAAAGGGTGTATGTTTATTCTGTGTTATTATTTAGTTAGCTAGTAAATAATTAAACCAATGTGTGTAGTACTGAATCATAAGTAAGGCTGGGGTTTCTGCAGATCCAAGGTTACGACTGTTCAGAATGATGATATGAGGTAATGATTAATCAGATGACTGTTCAGAATGATGATATGAGGTAATGATTAATCAGATGAATGTTTATCGATGAAATAGATATATCTTCTAGAGTTGAATTCTGGAGATTCTTTAAACAATCTCTTCCGTGGTGCCCCAAAAATCCTAATGAATTAGTTGTTATATGATTCATTTAAAATATATGTTTAATTGTTACCCTATTTAGTTGATTAAATAAATAAGTCATCAGATTAATGAATGTAAAGTCACAACATCAATAAAGCACTTTGAATTGAATTTAAAAGAGAGAGTGAGAGAGGTAGAGAGTGAGGGGTAGTGTGAGAGAGAAAGAGTAAGAGAGAGAGGAATGTAATCAGAAACAGAACCAACCTGGAGCCATCACCTTGGTCTTTCTCCCCTTCAGCAGTTTCTGCACCCGCCGCAGCTGCAGGTGGTTGTCATGGCTGCGGGCGTTGTCCTGGATACGCTGGGATACCTCAGAGACCAGCTTCCCCGACCCTAAAGCATCATGGGTAGACAAATGAGGGTTAGGTGCCAGAATGGATTATTGAAACACCCCGGACTACCCCTTTAAGTAGCTACAGTGCCTTCAGAAAGTATTCATACCCCTTGACCTATTCCACATTGTGTTGTGTTACAGCCTGAATTCAATATAGATAGTATGGCCACCCATCTACACACAACACCCAATGACGACAAAGTGAAAACACGTTTTTAGATATTGTTGCAAATGTATTGAAAATGAAATACAGAAATCTAATTTATGTAAGTATTCACACTCCTCAGTCAATACTTTGTAGAAGTACCTTTGGCAAAGACTACAGCTGTGTCTTTCTGGGTAAGTCCCACCTGAATTCAGTTATACCTGGATTGCCAATAATTGTTTTTATTTTATTCTTCAAGCTCAGGTCTTGCCATCGATTTTCAAGTAGATTTAAGTCAAAACTGTAACTCGACCACTCAGGAATATTCACTGTTTTCTACTCCAGTGTAGATTTGGCCTTGTGTTTTATGGTTATTGTCCTGCTGAAAGGAGAATTCATCTCCCAGTGTCTGGTGGAAAGCAGACTGAACCATGTTTAAGGTTTTCACAGTGCTTAGGTCTATTCTGTTTATTTTTTTAATGATGAAAAACTCCCCATTCCTTAACGATTACAACGCTTGAAAAATATGGAGAGTGAGTGGTCGTCAATAATGTGTTGCACAGGATTTGCCCCCAAACATAACATTTTATATTCAGGACATTCATCCTGTCTGGGTCCGTTTACCTATTCATCCTGTCTGGGTCCGTCTACCTACTGACCCTGTCTGGGTCCGTCTACCTACTGACCCTGTCTGGGTCCGTCTACCTACTGACCCTGTCTGGGTCCGTCTACCTACTGACCCTGTCTGGGTCCGTCTACCTACTGACCCTGTCTGGGTCCGTCTACCTACTGACCCTGTCTGGGTCCGTCTACCTATTCAGTATGTGTAGTATGTTCTCTACATGTAACCAGACAACAACACATGGTGTAGTATGTTCTCTACATGTAACCAGACAACAACACATGGTGTAGTATGTTCTCTACATGTAACCAGACAACAACACATGGTGTAGTATGTTCTCTACATGTAACCAGACAACAACACATGGTGTAGTATGTTCTCTACATGTAACCAGACAACAACACATGGTGCAGTATGTTCTCTACATGTAACCAGACAACACATGGTGTAGTATGTTCTCTACATGTAACCAGACAACACATGGTGTAGTATGTTCTCTACATGTAACCAGACAACAACACATGGTGTAGTATGTTCTCTACATGTAACCAGACAACAACACATGGTGTAGTATGTTCTCTACATGTAACCAGACAACACATGGTGTAGTATGTTCTCCACATGTAACCAGACAACACATGGTGTAGTATGTTCTCCACATGTAACCAGACAACACATGGTGTAGTATGTTCTCCACATGTAACCAGACAACACATGGTGTAGTATGTTCTCTACATGTAACCAGACAACACATGGTGTAGTATGTTCTCCACATGTAACCAGACAACACATGGTGTAGTATGTTCTCCACATGTAACCAGACAACAACACATGGTGTAGTATGTTCTCCACATGTAACCAGACAACAACACATGGTGCAGTATGTTCTCTACATGTAACCAGACAACACATGGTGTAGTATGTTCTCTACATGTAACCAGACAACACATGGTGTAGTATGTTCTCTACATGTAACCAGACAACAACACATGGTGTAGTATGTTCTCCACATGTAACCAGACAACACATGGTGTAGTATGTTCTCTACATGTAACCAGACAACACACGGTGTAGTATGTTCTCTACATGTAACCAGACAACAACACATGGTGTAGTATGTTCTCTACATGTAACCAGACAACACATGGTGTAGTATGTTCTCTACATGTAACCAGACAACAACACATGGTGTAGTATGTTCTCTACATGTAACCAGACAACAACACATGGTGTAGTATGTTCTCTACATGTAACCAGACAACAACACATGGTGTAGTATGTTCTCTACATGTAACCAGACAACAACACATGGTGTAGTATGTTCTCTACATGTAACCAGACAACAACACATGGTGTAGTATGTTCTCTACATGTAACCAGACAACAACACATGGTGTAGTATGTTCTCTACATGTAACCAGACAACAACACATGGTGTAGTATGTTCTCTACATGTAACCAGACAACACACCGCTTCCATCCAGTCAGAGTGACTAGTGACTCTTATGATGAAGGGTTTGTTTGAGTCCAAGGCCTCATTCACACACACACAGCTGTGTTTGATTGCATCATCACCCCCTGTTGAGAGCTGACCAGGGGTGCACAAATTAAAACGTGAAAACACTCCTGATTGGCTTAGATCTGCCTACTGCAAGGGTGTGTAGCCAGCCACATAATTAGAGTGCTTCTGGTCTGTGCTGTGGGCGGGTGGGCACACGGGCACACACACACACACACACACACACACACACACACACACACACACACACACACACACACACACAGGTTGGGCCCTCAGCAGTCACAGTCTAACTGTGTGAAAACACAGGACACCTCTCCTTATGAAGTCTTTCATAATCAGAAGCACTCGTTTGGTTAAACAAGCCACTCTCCTTATTGCCCTTAACAGGACACCTCTCCTCTCCTTACTGACCTGAACAGGACACCTCTCCTCTCCTTATTGACCTTAACAGGACACCTCTCCTCTCCTTATTGACCTTAACAGGACACCTCTCCTCTCCTTATTGACCTTAACAGGACACCTCTCCTTATTGACCTTAACAGGACACCTCTCCTCTCCTTACTGACCTTAACAGGACACCTCTCCTCTCCTTATTGCCCTTAACAGGACACCTCTCCTCTCCTTACTGACCTTAACAGGACACCTCTCCTCTCCTTATTGACCTTAACAGGACACCTCTCCTCTCCTTATTGACCTTAACAGGACACCTCTCCTCTCCATATTGACCTTAACAGGACACCTCTCCTCTCCATATTGACCTTAACAGGACACCTCTCCTTATTGATCTTAACAGGACACCTCTCCTCTCCTTATTGATCTTAACAGGACACCTCTCCTCTCCTTATTGACCTTAACAGGACACCTCTCCTCTCCTTATTGACCTTAACAGGACACCTCTCCTCTCCTTACTGACCTTAACAGGACACCTCTCCTCTCCTTATTAACCTTAACAGGACACCTCTCCTCTCCTTATTGACCTTAACAGGACACCTCTCCTCTCCTTCATGACCTTAACAGGACACCTCTCCTCTCCTTCATGACCTTAACAGGACACCTCTCCTCTCCTTACTGACCTTAACAGGACACCTCTCCTCTCCTTATTGACCTTAACAGGACACCTCTCCTCTCCATATTGACCTTAACAGGACACCTCTCCTCTCCATATTGACCTTAACAGGACACCTCTCCTTATTGACCTTAACAGGACACCTCTCCTTATTGACCTTAACAGGACACCTCTCCTCTCCTTATTGACCTTAACAGGACACCTCGCCTCTCCTTATTGACCTTAACAGGACACCTATCCTCTCCTTACTGACCTGAACAGGACACCTCTCCTCTCCTTATTGATCTTAACAGGACACCTCTCCTCTCCTTATTGACCTTAACAGGACACCTCTCCTTATTGACCTTAACAGGACACCTCTCCTTATTGACCTTAACAGGACACCTCTCCTTATTGATCTTAACAGGACACCTCTCCTCTCCTTATTGACCTTAACAGGACACCTCTCCTCTCCTTCATGACCTTAACAGGACACCTCTCCTCTCCTTATTGACCTTAACAGGACACCTCTCCTCTCCTTACTGAGCTTAACAGGACACCTCTCCTCTCCTTACTGAGCTTAACAGAACACCACTTCCTTCAAACATTATTCCTGGTGGTACTGCCTCGTAGAACTTGTCAGGTTTAGTAGCCTGGGTCGTTGGGTTTACAGCTAAGGCTTAGGGTTAGCCAACAAGCTCTGTGAGAAACTGAACCCGAAACAAAGCAGGCCAATCAACTAGATTCAGCCGCGGGTCATTTGCTTACATTTGTATATGATCACATACAGGGCCATCATTAACCCCCAAAATCTGAGGGGGGTAACAAAGTACGTGTGGATGGCTGGTGGGCGGTCTGGAGGGGGGCGGTCCTGAAGTTGAAGAATTTGGTATTTTTCACCTGAAAAAGCCGTTTCCTGCAATCTAGAGCCGTAATCATTATGCCTAATTCTACGTGACGGATTCTGTCAAAATGTAACACGTTTCAAGTTAAACTGTAGTTTGTTTGTATCCTGTGTAGTGAAGGATTACCGTGAGTATGAATGGAGTTTAGACCATGAAACTGTGTGTGTGTGATCATTTATAAACCATGACCTTAAATCAGATCAGAGGAAATGGCCTGGGATCAGAGAGCAGGGTCAGGCCCAGAACAGAAGATGGACGAGGTTATTGAAGTCGAAGTCCTGGGAGTGCATTCTGACAAAGAACAGCAAAGGTAATCCAATTTTTCTAATAGTAATTCTGAGTTTAGTGAGCCCCAAACTTGGTGGGTGTCAAAATAGCTAGCCGTGATGGCCGAGCTATGTACTCAGAATATTGCAAAATGTGCTTTCGCCGAAAAGCTATTTTAAAATCTGACACCGCGATTGCATAAAGGAGTTCTGTATCTATAATTCTTAAAATAATTGTTATATATTTTGTCAATGTTTATCATGAGTAATTTAGTAAATTCATCAGAAGTTTGCGGGGGGTATGCTAGTTCTGAACATCACATGCTAATGTAAAAAGCTGTTTGTTGATATAAATATGAACTTGATTTAACAAAACATGCATGTATTGTATAACATAATGTCCTAGGATTGTCATCTGATGAAGATCAAAGGTTAGTGCTGCATTTAGCTGTGGTTTGGGTTTATGTGACATTATATGCTAGCTTGGAAAATGGCTGTGTGATTATTTGTGTCTATGTACTCTCCTAACATAATCTAATGTTTTGCTTTCGCTGTAAAGCCTTTTTGAAATCGGACAATGTGGTTGGATTAACGAGAGTCCTATCTTTAAAATGGTGTAAAATAGTTGTTTAAGAAAATTGAATTGTGGTATTTTAGTTGGTTTTGTATTTCGCGCCGTGCGATGCCATTGGCTGTTGGCTAGGGGTTCTGCTAGCGGAACGTCTGTCCTCAACAGGTTAATAGTGATGTAGTGACATCCCAGTTAATAGTAACATCCCAGTTAATAGTGACGTAGTGACATCCCAGTTAATAGTGACGTAGTGACATCCCAGTTAATAGTGACGTAGCGACATCCCAGTTAAGTGACGTAGTGACATCCCAGTTAATAGTGACATCCCAGTTAATAGTGACATCCCAGTTAATAGTGACGTAGTGACATCCCAGTTAATAGTGACATCCCAGTTAATAGTGACATCCCAGTTAATAGTGACGTAGCGTCATCCCAGTTAATAGTGACGTAGTGACATCCCAGTTAATAGTGACGTCCCAGTTAATAGTGACGTAGTGACATCCCAGTTAATAGTGACGTAGTGACATCCCAGTTAATAGTGACGTAGTGACATCCCAGTTAATAGTGACGTAGTGACGTCCCAGTTAATAGTGACGTAGTGACGTCCCAGTTAATAGTGACGTAGTGACATCCCAGGTAATAGTGACGTCCCAGTTAATAGTGACATCCCAGTTAATAGTGACGTAGTGACGTCCCAGTTAATAGTGACGTCCCAGTTAATAGTGACATCCCAGTTAATAGTGACGTAGTGACGTCCCAGTTAATAGTGACATCCCAGTTAATAGTGACATCCCAGTTAATAGTGACGTAGTGACGTCCCAGTTAATAGTGACATCCCAGTTAATAGTGACATCCCAGTTAATAGTGACGTAGTGACGTCCCAGTTAATAGTGACGTAGTGACATCCCAGTTAGTGACATCCCAGTTAATAGTGACATCCCAGTTAATAGTGACATCCCAGTTAATAGTGATGTAGTGACATCCCAGTTAATAGTGACGTAGTGACATCCCAGTTAATAGTGACGTCCCAGTTAATAGTAACGTCCCAGTTAATAGTGACATCCCAGTTAATAGTGACATCCCAGTTAATAGTGATGTAGTGACATCCCAGTTAATAGTGACGTAGTGACATCCCAGTTAATAGTGACGTAGTGACATCCCAGTTAATAGTGACGTCCCAGTTAATAGTGACGTAGTGACATCCCAGTTAATAGTGACATCCCAGTTAATAGTGACGTAGTGACATCCCAGTTAATAGTGACGTAGTGACATCCCAGTTAATAGTGACGTCCCAGTTAATAGTGACGTAGTGACATCCAGTTAATAGTGACTCCCAGTTATAGGACGTAAGGGTGACATCCCAGTTAATAGTGACGTAGTGACATCCCAGTTAATAGTGACGTAGTGACATCCCAGTTAATAGTGACGTAGTGACATCCCAGTTAATAGTGACGTAGTGACGTCCAGTTAATGTGACTTAGTGACTCCCAGTTAATAGTGACGTAGTGACATCCCAGTTAATAGTGACGTAGTGACATCCCAGTTAATAGTGACGTAGTGACATCCCAGTTAATAGTGACGTAGTGACATCCCAGTTAATAGTGACGTAGTGACATCCCAGTTAATAGTGACGTAGTGACATCCCAGTTAATAGTGACGTAGTGACATCCCAGTTAATAGTGACATCCCAGTTAATAGTGACATCCCAGTTAATAGTGACGTAGTGACATCCCAGTTAATAGTGACGTAGTGACGTCCCAGTTAATAGTGACGTAGTGACGTCCCAGGTAATAATTAGTGCAGTAGATGTTTACATCCTTATCACATACAAAATAACATCTAACAAACAGACACATGGAGTCTAACTTCAAACCCAACCTTCTGCCTCTTGTTTTCAAATTAGCGTTGCAACAACAGTCAGTCTACTACCTGAACGGCATCCTAATCCCTACGTAGTGCACTACTTTTGACTGGGGGGGGGGCTCTGGTCTAAAGTAGTGCATTTGGGACGTAACCCAGTGTATGAACTCGACGATGCTCGAGCCTCGAGGCGGTCTGCGTCTTTTTCCCCCCCCCTCTACGATAGATGAAATAATCCCGTCCTAATTGGGACGCTTATCTCCACAACAAATTACAACGTTACGAAACCAAAAAGACCAAACAAAGCCATCCATCTGCGGGTTGGGAGAGAGGCTGTTATGGTTTCTGAATAATCTTCATTCGATTTGTCTTTATTGCCTCTTTTAATAAAAACAACAGTTTGGTAATTACAGCGCTGTTGCCTCAGATCAGTTCAGTTGTGGGTACGTCCCATCTGCCACCATATTCCCTACATAGTGCACTTCTTATGACCAGGGTCATATGTGTATACCATTTCAGACGCAGCACAGCCTTCACATTAATAATACAAACATAAACCCAATACTCGTTCTGAGAACACGTTTCCACTTACATTATTTTGTTGTTGTTGAACACGTCATTTATTTCATTTATGAATGATGTTGAAATAGTACGCAGTTAAAGTGAAGCTTCGTGAAGTTAACTTCTTCATATTTTCACAGGGTTGGAGTGTTTTTAAGGGGGGTGCGTTGTGTTGAGTGGTTTGTGGTGGGTTGGTGGTTCACGGAGAGCATATTAAGAGCGCAGTGTGAGGTCACGCACGCACGCACACACACGCACACGCACACGCACACACGCACACAGAGAGTGGCTGAGGAAAACTCTTGAAGTACGGCAATTACAACAATTCTAACCAACGCTGTTGATTCCACACAGAGAAAGACAAACAAAACAACAAGACAAACAAAACAACAAGAGGAGCATTAAAACAACAAAGCCTCCTGAGTCTTCTCTCAACTCGTTAGTTTGATAATCAGATACAATGTGATCCGTCTGGGGCCATTTCTAAATAATTCCCTTTACAATACAACCAGGATAACTAACTAAACTGAGATTTCACTTTTCTCATAAAAAGATGAAGAGTTTAGAAAAGCAGCGCTAATGAGGGAGAGGGGAGGAAGAGGATGGAGGAGAGAGGAGAGGAAGAGGAGACGGGAGGAAGAGGGGAGAGGGATGGAGGAGAGGAAGAGGAGAGGAAGAGGAGGAAGAGGGATGGAGGAGAGGAAGAGGAGAGGAAGAGGAGGAAGAGGGATGGAGGAGAGGAAGAGGAGAGGAAGAGGAGAGGAAGAGGAGGAAGAGGATGGAGGAGAGGAGAGAGGAAGAGGAGGAAGAGGATGGAGGAGCGGAGAGAGGAGAGGATGGAGGAGCGGAAGAGGAGACAGGGGAGGAAGAGGGGAGGAAGAGGGATGGAGGAGAGGAAGAGGAAGAGGGGAGGAAGAGGAGAGGAAGAGGAGAGAGGGGAGGAAGAGGAGAGGAAGGAGAGGGGAGGAAGAGGAGAGTAAGAGGAGAGAGGAGAGGAAGAGGAGAGAGGGGAGGAAGAGGAGAGGAAGAGGAGAGGAAGAGGAGAGGAAGAGGAGAGGAAGAGGAGAGGAGAGGGGAGGAAGGAGAGAGGAAGAGGAGAGAGGGGAGGAGGAGAGGGGAGGAAGAGGAGAGGAAGAGGAGAGGAAGAGGAGAGGAAAGGAAGAGGAGAGGGGAGAGGAGAGGAAGAGGAGAGGAAGAGGGGAGGAAGAGGAGAGGGGAGGAGAGGGGAGGAAGAGGAGAGGGGAGGAAGAGGAGAGGAAGAAGAGAGGAAGAAGAGAGGAAGAAGAGAGGAGAGGAAGAGGGGAGGAAGAGGAGAGGAAGAGGGGAGGAAGAGGGGAGGAAGAGGGGAGGAAGAGGGGAGGAAGAGGGGAGGAAGAGGAGAGGAAGAGGAGAGGAAGAGGGGAGGAAGAGGGGAGGAAGAGGGGAGGAAGAGGAGAGGGGAGGAAGAGGGGAGAGGAAGAGGAGAGGAAGAGGAGAGGAAGAGGGGAGGAAGAGGGAGGAAGAGGGGAGGGGAGAGGAGAGGAAGAAGGGAGAGGAGAGGAAGAGGAGAGACGGGAGGAAGAGGGGAGAGGGATGGAGGAGAGGAAGAGGAGAGGGGAGAGGGGAGGAAGAGGATGGAGGAAGAGGGGAGAGAGACGGAGGAGAGGAAGAGGATGGAGGAGAGAGGGATGGAGGAGAGAGGGATGGAGGAGAGAGGGGAGGAGGAGAGAGGGGAGGAGGAGGGGAGAGGAGAGGGGAGAGGAAAGGGGGGAAGAGGAAAGGGGAGGGGGGAAGAGGAGAGGGGAGAGGGAGGAAGAGGAGAGGGGAGAGGGAGGAAGAGGAGAGGGAGGAAGAGGGGAGAGGAGAGGAAGAGGGGAGAGGAGAGGAAGAGGGGAGAGGGAGGAAGAGGGGAGAGGGAGGAAGAGGGGAGAGGGAGGAAGAGGGGAGAGGAGAGGAAGAGGGGCAGAGGGGGGACGGAAGAGAAAAGGGATGGAGGAGAGGAGAGAGATCATTCAGAGATGTACCTTCATCTTACCAGTGAGCGGCTGTTTTAATTTGTAAGCAAAAGCAGCACGCAGCCAATGAAGATTTTAATTGATGCCCATAAATAATTCCTTGTGTACATTTGCGCTTAAGTCGGATTTGCTGTTATTTGACGATTGGAATTAGTCATTATCGGGGTGGTGTGCTTCTCTCTGTTGATGTTGGAGATCAGATGAAGATTTTATTTATTAATATATCGCTCCGCTTAATATCCTCAGATCTGGTCCCCATTAATTAAGTTAAAATCCACATTGAGAATTTAGACGAACGTTCAGCATTGCCAAGTGCTTTCATCCTATCCTCACAGAACAGCATGTACTGGGACCGCTGCTATCTCCTCCCAGCCTGTACTGGGCCCGCAGCTCTCTCCTCCCAGCCTGCACTGGGCCCGCTGCTATCTCCTCCCAGCCTGTACTGGGCCCGCTGCTATCTCCTCCCAGCCTGTACTGGGCCCGCTGCTATCTCCTCCCAGCCTGTACTGGGCCCGCTGCTATCTCCTCCCAGCCTGTACTGGGCCCACTGCTATCTCCTCGCAGCCTATACTGGGCCCGCTGCTATCTCCTCGCAGCCTATACTGGGCCCGCTGCTATCTCCTCCCAGCCTGCACTGGGCCCACTGCTACCTCCTCCCAGCCTGCACTGGGCCCACTGCTATCTCCTCCCAGCCTGTACTGGGCCCGCTGCTATCTCCTCGCAGCCTGTACTGGGCCCACTGCTATCTCCTCCCAGCCTGTACAGGGCCCGCTGCTGTCTCCTCCCAGCCTGTACTGGGCCCGCTGCCATCTCATCCCAGCCTGTACTGGGCCCACTGCTAAACCTGACAAACTAAGAACGGTGAAGAACATCAAACTACTGTGACAGCAACATCAACCTGCTCTTCACACGATGTGCTACTGAGTCTGCATCCCAAATGGCACCCTATGGGTGGTTCCAAAGCTACCCACGGACCGCGCGCACACCAATCCCAAGTAGTATGGAGCTGTGGCTTGGAGTATTGTTTCTTCATCCTATGTAATGCATTCCCAGTGAATTTAGTTTTTTTCCCCCTCCTGTTCAGATAAATTAGTCATTAGTCAAGTTATGTTCCCATCCTACATCCTAATATTAAAAGGTTCTGACCACTAGATGGTGCTGTCCCAAGTCATAAAAAAAAAAAAATACAGTATATACACTTTAGGATGATTCTGACATGAAGCATAAAAATGCTAATGCAGGTACCATTGACTTGCATTGGATTTTTTTAAATGTATTACCTGGAACAGCACCATCTAAAATGGTCAGAACCTGGTAATATCATGATGTATTGGCCTCATGCACCGCAACACATCTCCTTCGCATAGAGTTGATCAGGCTGTTGATTATGGCCTGTGGAATGTTGTCCCACTCCTCTTCAATGGCTGTGCGAAGTTACTGGATATTGGCGGGAACTGGAACACGCTGTCGTACACGTCGATCCAGAGCATCCCAAACATGCTCAATATGGGTGACATGTCTGGTGAGTACGCAGGCCATGGAAGAACTGGGACATTTTCAGCTTCCAGGAATTGTGTAAAGATCCTTGCGACATTGGGCCGTGCATTATCATGCTGAAACATCAGGTGATGGAGGAGGACGATTGGCACGACAACGGGGCCTCAGGATCTCGTCACGGTATCTCTGAGCATTCAAATTGCCATCGATAAAATGCAATTGTGTTTGTTGTCCATAGCTTAAGCCTGCCCATACCATAACCCCACCGCTACCATGGGGCACTCTGTTCACAACGTTGACATCAGCAAACCGCTCACCCACACGTGGTCTGTGGTTGTGAAGGAGGTGGCTTATGGTAGAGAAATTACATTTCCGTGATCATTATTTTTCAGCTTATGAAACATGGGACAAAAACTTTACATGTTGTGTTTATATTTTTGTTCAGTGTACGAACCCCCCTATAAGATAAAAACGGCCAATCGATTAGCTTCAAATGTATAGTTAAACTAAATAAATGTTGCAGCAACGTTAAATATGATCTGTTTTGTAACTATAGGAATGATTTCAGAACCATCTGAGATGGTGATGGAACGACCCCTACGTAGTGCACTACCCTTAACCACGGCCCATAGGGCTCTCTGCAAAAGTAGTGCACTACCCTTAACCACAGCCCATAGGGCTCTCTGCAAAAGTAGTGCACCACCCTTAACCACGACCCGACCCCTACGTAGTGCACTACCCTTAACCACGGCCCACTGGGCTCTCTGCAAAAGTAGTGCACTACCCTTAACCACAGCCCATTGGGCTCTCTGCAAAAGTAGTGCACTACCCTTAACCACGGCCCATAGGGCTCTCTGCAAAAGTAGTGCACTACCCTTAACCACAGCCCATAGGGCTCTCTGCAAAAGTAGTGCACTACCCTTAACCACGGCCCATAGGGCTCTCTGCAGAAGTAGTGCACTACCCTTAACCACGGCCCATTGGGCTCTCTGCAGAAGTAGTGCACTACCCTTAACCACGGCCCATAGGGCTCTCTGCAGAAGTAGTGTACTACCCTTAACAACGGCCTGACCCCTACGTAGTACACTACCCTTAACCACGGCCTGACCCCTACGTAGTGCACTACCCTTAACAAAGACCCGACCCCTACGTAGTGCACTACCCTTAACCACAGCCCATAGGGCTCTCTGCAAAAGTAGTGCACTACCCTTAACAAAGACCCGACCCCTACGTAGTGCACTACCCTTAACCACGGCCCATTGGGCTCTCTGCAAAAGTAGTGCACTACCCTTAACCACGGCCCATAGGGCTCTCTGCAAAAGTAGTGTACTACCCTTAACCACGGCCCATAGGGCTCTCTGCAAAAGTAGTGCACTACCCTTAACAACGGCCTGACCCCTACGTAGTACACTACCCTTAACCACGGCCCATAGGGCTCTCTGCAAAAGTAGTGCACTACCCTTAACCACGGCCCATAGGGCTCTCTGCAAAAGTAGTGCACTACCCTTAACCACGGCCCATAGGGCTCTCTGCAAAAGTAGTGCACTACCCTTAACCACGGCCCATAGGGCTCTCTGCAAAAGTAGTGTACTACCCTTAACAACGGCCTGACCCCTACGTAGTACACTACCCTTAACCACGGCCCATAGGGCTCTCTGCAAAAGTAGTGCACTACCCTTAACCACGGCCCATAGGGCTCTCTGCTAAAGTAGTGCACTACCCTTAACCACGGCCCATAGGGCTCTCTGCAAAAGTAGTGCACTACCCTTAACAACGGCCTGACCCCTACGTAGTACACTACCCTTAACCACGGCCCATAGGGCTCTCTGCAAAAGTAGTGCACTACCCTTAACCACGGCCTGACCCCTACGTAGTGCACCACCCTTAACCACGGCCCATAGGGCTCTCTGCAAAAGTAGTGCACTATAAATTGGATAGGGTGCCATTTGGGACGCATCCCAAAGTCTTCAGCGTTGAGACAGATCTCTTGACTACGAAAGACTATACACGATGCTGAGGTTAATCCGTCGATACTGTATTTACCTTGAAGAATCGCAGTGGCTGAGTCCCAAATGACAGACACCTTATTCCCTATATGGTGATAGGGCCCATGTCAAAAGTAGTGCACTAAATAGGTAAATAGGATGTCATTTGTGATGCAAGAACAGTGATTATTGAGCGAGCTGAGCAGTGCGTGCAGCAGGGAGAGGAGAGACACTTACTTGAAAGCTGTTGGAACTCTGGGTAGTCTGGACTAGTGTTCTCTGACAGATCCCGTAAGAAATGCTTGTACCTGACAACAGAGAAGACACACAGATAAACAAGGTCAATGTGAACTCGGTACACTTCTAAATCTAAAAACAGGAAAACAACCACAAATCACAGAAAGTTTAGAGTAAGCAGATCGGACAGGGCTTTGTCATTTTGACACAGTACTATTCAAGCAGCCAGACAGTAGGGTGTGTGTGTGTGTGTGTGTGTGTGTGTGTGTGTGTGTGTGTGTGTGTGTGTGTGTGTGTGTGTGTTCAAAGAAGACATTGTCAAAATGCTATTTGACAACTTCCTCCTAACAACCAAGACCCTTCCTGTCAGTGGAAATAGACAAACAGACACCAACTATTCTACTGTAGAGTTGTCTGGTTTAGGTTAATAACACCATTACAGGACTAGTTAGTTGTCTGGTTTAGTTTAATAACACCATTACAGGACTAGTCAGATGTCTGGTTTAGTTTAATAACACCATTACAGGACTAGTTAGATGTCTGATTTCGTTTAATAACGCCATTACAGGACTAGTTAGATGTCTGGTTTAGTTTAATAACGCCATTACAGGACTAGTTAGATGTCTGGTTTAGTTTAATAACACCATTACAGGACTAGTTAGATGTCTGGTTTAGTTTAATAACACCATTACAGGACTAGTTAGATGTCTGGTTTAGTTTAATAACACCATTACAGGACTAGTTAGATGTCTGGTTTAGGTTAATAACACCATTACAGGACTAGTTAGATGTCTGGTTTAGGTTAATAACACCATTACAGGACTAGTTAGATGTCTGGTTTAGTTTAATAACACCATTACAGGACTAGTTAGATGTCTGGTTTAGTTTAATAACACCATTACAGGACTAGTTAGATGTCTGGTTTAGTTTAATAACACCATTACAGGACTAGTTAGATGTCTGGTTTAGTTTAATAACACCATTACAGGACTAGTTAGATGTCTGGTAAGTTTAATACACCCATTACAGGCTAGTTAGATGTCTGGTTTTAGGTTAATAACACCATTCAGGACTAGTCTAGATGTCTGGTTTAGGTTAATAACACCCATTACAGGACTTCGTTAGATGTCTGGTTTAGTTTAATAACACCATACAGGACTAGTTAGAAATGTCTGGTTTAGTTAATAACACCATTACAGGACTAGTTAGATGGTCTGGTTTAGTTTAATAACACCATTACAGGACTAGTTAGATGTCTGGTTTAGTTTAATAACACCATTACAGGACTAGTTAGATGTCTGGTTTAGTTTAATAACACCATTACAGGACTAGTTAGATGTCTGGTTTAGTTTAATAACACCATTACAGGACTAGTTAGATGTCTGGTTTAGGTTAATAACTACCAGTACAGGACTAGTTAGATGTCTGGTTTTAGGTTTAATAACACCATTACAGGACTAGTTAGATGTCTGGTTTAGTTTATAACACCATTACAGGACTAGTTAGATGTCTGGTTTAGGTTAATAACACCATTACAGGACTAGTTAGATGTCTGGTTTAGTTTAATAACACCATTACAGGACTAGTCAGATGTCTGGTTTAGTTTAATAACACCATTACAGGACTAGTTAGATGTCTGGTTTAGTTTAATAACACCATTACAGGACTAGTTAGTTGTCTGGTTTAGTTTAATAACACCATTACAGGACTAGTTAGATGTCTGGTTTAGTTTAATAACACCATTACAGGACTAGTTAGATGTCTGGTATAGGTTAATAACACCATTACAGGACTAGTTAGATGTCTGGTTTAGTTTAATAACACCATTACAGGACTAGTTAGATGTCTGGTATAGGTTAATAACACCATTACAGGGACTAGTTAGATGTCTGGTTTAGTTTAATAACACCATTACAGGACTAGTTAGATGTCTGGTTTAGTTTAATAACACCATTACAGGGACTAGTTAGATGTCTGGTTTTAGTTTAATAACACCATTACAGGACTAGTCAGATGTCTGGTTTTAGTTTAATAACACCATTACAGGACTAGTTGGATGTCTGGTTTATTTAATAACACCATTACAGGACTAGTTAGATGTCTGGTTTAGTTTAATAAACACCAGTACAGGACTAGTTAGATGTCTGTTTAGTTTAATAACACCATTACAGGACTAGTTAGATGTCTGGTTTAGGTTAATAACACCATTACAGGACTAGTTAGATGTCTGGTTTAGGTTAATAACTCCATTACAGGACTAGTTAGATGTCTGGTTTAGTTTAATAACACCATTACAGGACTAGTTAGATGTCTGGTTTAGTTTAATAACACCATTACCAGGACTAGTTAGATGTCTGGTTTAGTTTAATAACACCATTACAGGACTAGGTTAGATGTCTGGTTTAGTTTAATAACACCATTACAGGACTAGTTAGATGTCTGGTTTAGTTTAATAACACCATTACAGGACTAGTTAGATGTCTGGTTTAGTTTAATAACACCATTACAGGACTAGTTAGATGTCTGGTTTAGTTTAATAACACCATTACAGGACTAGTTAGATGTCTGGTTTAGGTTAATAACACCATTACAGGCTAGTTAGGATTATACCTTACAGGACTAGTTGTCTGGTTTAGTTAATAACACCATTACAGGACTAGTTAGATGGCTGGTTTAGTTTAAATAACACCATTACAGGACTAGTTAGATGTCTGGTTTAGTTTAATAACACCATTACAGGACTAGTTAGATGTCTGGTTTAGTTTAATAACACCATTACAGGACTAGTTAGATGTCTGGTTTAGGTTAATAACACCATTACAGGACTAGTTAGATGTCTGTTTAGTTTAATAACACCATTACAGGACTAGTTAGATGTCTGGTTTAGTTTAATAACACCATTACAGGACTAGTAGATGTCTGGTTTAGTTTAATAACACCATTACAGGACTAGTTAGATGTCTGGTTTAGTTTAATAACACCATTACAGGACTAGTTAGATGTCTGGTTTAGTTTAATAACACCATTACAGGACTAGTTAGATGTCTGGTTTAGTTTAATAACGCCATTACAGGACTAGTTAGATGTCTGGTTTAGTTTAATAACGCCATTACAGGACTAGTTAAATGTCTGGTTTAGTTTAATAACACCATTACAGGACTAGTTAGATGTCTGGTTTAGTTTAATAACACTATTACATGACTAGTTAGATGTCTGGTTTAGTTTAATAACACCATTACAGGACTAGTTAGATGTCTGGTTTAGTTTAATAACACCATTACAGGACTAGTTAGATGTCTGGTTTAGTTTAATAACTCCATTACATGTAAAAAATAGTAGCAGAGGAAAGTTCCACGCTGAGTGATAAAGTAGAGGCTTTGAATTACTTTACCAGCAGCTACACACCGCTGGAGGGCTTTACAGACTATTACAGTAGACTACACACCGCTGGAGGGCTTTACAGACTATTACAGTAGACTACACACCGCTGGAGGGCTTTACAGACTATTACAGGAGACTACACACCGCTGGAGGGCTTTACAGACTATTACAGTAGACTACACACCGCTGGAGGGCTTTACAGACTATTACAGTAGACTACACACCGCTGGAGGGCTTTACAGACTATTACAGGAGACTACACACCGCTGGAGGGCTTTACAGACTATTACAGGAGACTACACACCGCTGGAGGGCTTTACAGACTATTACAGGAGACTACACACCGCTGGAGGCCTTTACAGACTATTACAGTAGACTACACACCGCTGGAGGGCTTTACAGACTATTACAGTAGACTACACACCGCTGGAGGGCTTTACAGACTATTACAGTAGACTACACACCGCTGGAGGGCTTTACAGACTATTACAGTAGACTACACACTGCTGGAGGGCTTTACAGACTATTACAGTAGACTACACACCGCTGGAGGGCTTTACAGACTATTACAGGAGACTACACACCGCTGGAGGGCTTTACAGACTATTACAGTAGACTACACACCGCTGGAGGGCTTTACAGACTATTACAGTAGACTACACACCGCTGGAGGGCTTTACAGACTATTACAGTAGACTACACACCGCTGGAGGCCTTTACAGACTATTACAGTAGACTACACACCGCTGGAGGGCTTTACAGACTATTACAGTAGACTACACACTGCTGTCTGAGCTGAGCACCGCTGGAGGGCATTATAGACTATTTAATTCCCTTCATATGAACACTGTCAGCAACAATCACGCATGTCAGTTCAGTAACAGAGAAATAAAATATTTCAGAATTGTCATCTCCAAACCAGCCCCCCCCCACACCCAAACTCTCCAGAATCCATGAGACGGACATCTGTCGCACTGACGGAGAACTTTAACACCTGGAGGAGAGATGGAGAACGAAAGGAGAGGGAAAGAGGGAAAGAAAAAGATCGGGAGGGAGAAAGAGAGAGGGAGGAAAGAGAGAGGGAAGAGAGCGAGGGAGAGAGAGGGAGGGAGAGAGAGGGAGAGAGAGGGAGAGAGGGAGGGAGGGAGAGAGGAGTCTTAGTACGCTACACACTCTTTCGTTCCTTTCTACCTGGTCAAGAGATGTTCTGTTGTTCCACAGATACAGAGATAGGAGGTGTGTCTTTATCTTCATTCAGGTGAACACAAGATGAGACAAAGC
>NW_021823456.1:717096-754596 GCF_901001165.1 Salmo trutta
TCTGTAAGCCCTCCAGCGGTGTGTAGTCTACTGTAATAGTCTGTAACGCCCTCCAGCGGTGTGTAGTCTACTGTAATAGTCTGTAAAGCCCTCCAGCGGTGTGTAGTCTACTGTAATAGTCTGTAAAGCCCTCCAGCGGTGTGTAGTCTACTGTAATAGTCTGTAAAGCCCTCCAGCGGTGTGTAGCTGCTGGTAAAGTAATTCAAAGCCTCTACTTTATCACTCAGCGTGGAACTTTCCTCTGCTACTATTTTTTACATGTAATGGAGTTATTAAACTAAACCAGACATCTAACTAGTCCTGTAATGGTGTTATTAAACTAAACCAGACATCTAACTAGTCCTGTAATGGTGTTATTAAACTAAACCAGACATCTAACTAGTCCTGTAATGGTGTTATTAACTAAACCAGACATCTAACTAGTCCTGTAATGGTGTTATTAAACTAAACCAGACATCTAACTAGTCCTGTAATGGTGTTATTAACCTAAACCAGACATCTAACTAGTCCTGTAATGGTGTTATTAACCTATACCAGACATCTAACTAGTCCTGTAATGGAGTTATTAAACTAAACCAGACATCTAACTAGTCCTGTAATGGTGTTATTAAACTAAACCAGACATCTAACTAGTCCTGTAATGGTGTTATTAAACTAAACCAGACATCTAACTAGTCCTGTAATGGTGTTATTAAACTAAACCAGACATCTAACTAGTCCTGTAATGGTGTTATTAAACTAAACCAGACATCTAACTAGTCCTGTAATGGTGTTATTAAACTAAACCAGACATCTAACTAGTCCTGTAATGGTGTTATTAAACTAAACCAGACATTTAACTAGTCCTGTAATGGTGTTATTAAACTAAACCAGACATCTAACTAGTCCTGTAATGGTGTTATTAACCTAAACCAGACATCTAACTAGTCCTGTAATGGTGTTATTAAACTAAACCAGACATCTAACTAGTCCTGTAATGGTGTTATTAAACTAAACCAGACAACTCTGCAGTAGAATAGTTGGTGTCTGTTTGACTATTTCCACTGACAGGAAGGGTCTTGGTTGTTAGGAGGAAGTTGTCAAAGAGCATTTTGACAATGTCTTCTCTGAACACACACACACACACACACACACACACACCACACACACACACACACACCACACACACACACACACACACACACACACACACACACACACCCTACTGTCTGGCTGCTTGAATAGTACTGTATCAAAATGACAAAGCCCTGTCCGATCTGCTTACTCTAAACTTTATGTGATTTGTGGTTGTTTTCCTGTTTTTAGATTCAGAAGTGTACCGAGTTCACATTGACCTTGTTTATCTGTGTGTCTTCTCTGTTGTCAGGTACAAGCATTTCTTACGGGATCTGTCAGAGAACACTAGTCCAGACTACCCAGAGTTCCAACAGCTTTCAAGTAAGTGTCTCTCCTCTCCCTGCTGCACGCACTGCTCAGCTCGCTCAATAATCACTGTTCCTGCATCACAAATGACATCCTATTTACCTATTTAGTGCACTACTTTTGACCAGGGCCCTATCACCATATAGGGAATAAGGTGTCTGTCATTTGGGACTCAGCCACTGCGATTCTTCAAGGTAAATACAGTATCGACGGATTAACCTCAGCATCGTGTATAGTCTTTCGTAGTCAAGAGATCTGTCTCAACGCTGAAGACTTTGGGATGCGTCCCAAATGGCACCATATCCAATTTATAGTGCACTACTTTTGCTGAGAACCCTATGGGCTGTGGTTAAGGGTGGTGCACTACTTTTGCAGAGAGCCCTATGGGCTGTGGTTAAGGGTAGTACACTACTTTTGCAGAGAGCCCTATGGGCTGTGGTTAAGGGTAGTGCACTACTTTTGCAGAGAGCCTTATGGGCCGTGGTTAAGGGTAGTGCACTACTTTGCAGAAAGCCCTATGGGCGGTGGTTAAGGGTAGTGCACTACGTAGGGTCGGGTCGTGGTTAAGGGTGGTGCACTACTTTTGCAGAGAGCCCTATGGGCCGTGGTTAAGGGTAGTGCACTACTTTTGCAGAGAGCCCTATGGGCGGTGGTTAAGGGTAGTGCACTACGTAGGGGTCGGGTCGTGGTTAAGGGTGGTGCACTACTTTTGCAGAGAGCCCTATGGGCCGTGGTTAAGGGTAGTGCACTAGGTAGGGGTCGTTCCATCACCATCTCAGATGGTTCTGAAATCATTCCTGTAGTTACAAAACAGATCATATTTAACGTTGCTGCAACATTGATTTAGTTGAACTTTACATTTGAAGCTAATCGATTGGCCGTTTTTATTTTATAGGGGGGTTCGTACACTGAACAAAAATATAAACACAACATGTAAAGTTTTTGTCCCATGTTTCATAAGCTGAAAAATAATGATCACGGAAATGTAATTTCTCTACCATAAGCCACCTCCTTCACAACCACAGACCACGTGTGGGTGAGCGGTTTGCTGATGTCAACGTTGTGAACAGAGTGCCCCATGGTGGCAGTGGGGTTATGGTATGGGCAGGCATAAGCTATGGACAACAAACACAATTGCATTTTATCGATGGCAATTTGAATGCTCAGAGATACTGTGACGAGATCCTGAGGCCCATTGTCGTGCCAATGTCCCAGTTCTTCCATGGCCTGCGTACTCACCAGACATGTCACCCATATTGAGCATGTTTGGGATGCTCTGGATCGACGTGTACGACAGCTTGTTCCAGTTCCCGCCAATATCCAGTAACTTCGCACAGCCATTGAAGAGGAGTGGGACAACATTCCACAGGCCATAATCAACAGCCTGATCAACTCTATGCGAAGGAGATGTGTTGCGGTGCATGAGGCCAATACATCATGATATTACCAGGTTCTGACCATTTTAGATGGTGCTGTTCCAGGTAATACATTTAAAAAAATCCAATGCAAGTCAATGGTACCTGCATTAGCATTTTTATGCTTCATGTCAGAATCATCCTAAAGTGTATATACTGTATTTTTTTTTTTTTATGACTTGGGACAGCACCATCTAGTGGTCAGAACCTTTTAATATTAGGATGTAGGATGGGAACATAACTTGACTAATGACTAATTTATCTGAACAGGAGGGGGAAAAAAACTAAATTCACTGGGAATGCATTACATAGGATGAAGAAACATACTCCAAGCCACAGCTCCATACTACTTGGGATTGGTGTGCGCGCGGTCCGTGGGTAGCTTTGGAACCACCCATAGGGTGCCATTTGGGATGCAGACTCAGTAGCACATCGTGTGAAGAGCAGGTTGATGTTGCTGTCACAGTAGTTTGATGTTCTTCACCGTTCTTAGTTTGTCAGGTTTAGCAGTGGGCCCAGTACAGGCTGGGATGAGATGGCAGCGGGCCACAGTACAGGCTGGGAGGAGACAGCAGCGGGCCCTGTACAGGCTGGGAGGAGATAGCAGTGGGCCCAGTACAGGCTGCCGAGGAGATAGCAGCGGGCCCAGTACAGGCTGGGAGGAGATAGCAGTGGGCCCAGTGCAGGCTGGGAGGAGGTAGCAGTGGGCCCAGTGCAGGCTGGGAGGAGATAGCAGCCGGGCCCAGTATAGGCTGCGAGGAGATAGCAGCGGGCCCAGTATAGGCTGCGAGGAGATAGCAGGGGGCCCAGTACAGGCTGGGAGGAGATAGCAGCGGGGCCCAGTACAGGCTGGGAGGAGATAGCAGCGGGCCCAGTACAGGCTGGGAGGAGATAGCAGCGGGCCCCAGTGCAGGCTGGGAGGAGAGAGCTGCGGGCCCAGTACAGGCTGGGAGGAGATAGCAGCGGTCCCAGTACATGCTGTTCTGTGAGGATAGGATGAAAGCACTTGGCAATGCTGAACGTCGTCTAAATTCTCAATGTGGATTTTAAACTTAATTAATGGGGACCAGATCTGAGGATATTAAGCGGAGCGATATATTATAAATAAAATCTTCATCTGATCTCCAACATCAACAGAGAGAAGCACACCACCCCCGATAATGACTAATTCCAAATCGTCAAATAACAGCAAATCCGACTTAGCGCAAATGTACACAGGGAATTATTTATGGGCATCAATTAAAATCGTCATTGGCTGCGTGCTGCTTTTGCTTACAATTAAACAGCCGCTCACTGGTAAGATGAAGGTACATCTCTGAATGATCTCTCTCCTCTCCTCCATCCCTTTTCTCTTTCCGTCCCCCTCTGCCCCTCTTCCTCTCCTCTCCCCTCTTCCTCCCTCTCCACCTCCCTCTTTCCCTCCCTCTCCACCTCCCTCTTACCCTCCCTCTCCCCTCTTCCTCTCCTCTTCCCCTCTTCCTCTCCTCTCCTCCCCTCTTCCTCCCTCTCCTCTTCCTCCCTCTCCCCTCTCCTCTTCCTCCCTCTCCCCTCTCCTCTTCCCCCCTCCCCTTTCCTCTTCCCCCCCTTTCCTCTCCCCTCTCCTCTCCCCTCCTACCCTCCCCTCTCTCCTCCTCCCTCTCTCCTCCATCCCTCTCTCCTCCATCCCTCTCTCCTCCATCCTCTTCCTCTCCTCCGTCTCTCTCCCCTCTTCCTCCATCCTCTTCCTCCCCTCTCCCCTCTCCTCTTCCTCTCCTCCATCCCTCTCCCCTCTTCCTCTCCTCTCCCTTCTTCCTCTCCTCTCCCTTCTTCCTCTCCTCTCCCCTCCCCTCTTCCTCCCTCTTCCTCCCCTCTTCCTCTCCTCTTCCTCTCCTCTTCCTCTCCCCTCTTCCTCCCCTCTCCCTCTTCCTCCCCTCTTCCTCCCCTCTTCCTCCCCTCTTCCTCTCCTCTTCCCTCTCCTCTTCCTCCCCTCTTCCTCCCCTCTTCCTCCCCTCTTCCTCCCCTCTTCCTCCCCTCTTCCTCCCTCTTCCTCTCCTCTTCCTCCCCTCTTCCTCTCCTCTCTTCTTCCTCTCTTCTTCCTCTCTTCTTCTTCTTCTCCTCCCCTCTCCTCCCCTCTCCTCTTCCTCCCCTCTTCCTCCCCTCTCCTCTTTCCTCCCCTCTTCCTCTCCTCTTCCTCTCCTCTCCCCTCTCCTCTTCCTTTCCTCCTCCTCTTCCTCTCCTCTTCCTCTTCCTCTTCCTCCCCTCTCTCCTCCCCTCTCTCCTCTTCCTCTCTCCTTCCTCCCCTCTCCTCTCCTCTTCCTCTCCTCTTCCTCTCCTCTTCCTCTCCTCTTCCTCTCCTCTTCCTCCCCTCTCTCCTCTTCCTCTCCTCTCTCCTCTTACTCTCCCTCTTCCTCCCCTCTCCTTCCTCTCCTCTTCCTCCCCTCTCTCCTCTTCCTCTCCTCTTCCTCCCCTCTTCCTCTTCCTCTCCTCCATCCCTCTTCCTCCCCTCTTCCTCCCCTGTCTCCTCTTCCGCTCCTCCATCCTCTCCTCTCTCCGCTCCTCCATCCTCTCCTCCTCTTCCTCTCTCCTCTCCTCCATCCTCTTCCTCCTCTTCCTCTCCTCTTCCTCTCCTCTTCCTCTCCTCTTCCTCTCCTCCATCCCTCTTCCTCCTCTTCCTCTCCTCTTCCTCTCCTCCATCCCTCTTCCTCTCCTCTTCCTCTCCTCTTCCTCTCCTCCATCCCTCTCCCCTCTTCCTCCCGTCTCCTCTTCCTCTCCTCTCCTCCTCCATCCTCTTCCTCCCCTCTCCCTCATTAGCGCTGCTTTTCTAAACTCTTCATCTTTTTATGAGAAAAGTGAAATCTCAGTTTAGTTAGTTATCCTGGTTGTATTGTAAAGGGAATTATTTAGAAATGGCCCCAGACGGATCACATTGTATCTGATTATCAAACTAACGAGTTGAGAGAAGACTCAGGAGGCTTTGTTGTTTTAATGCTCCTCTTGTTGTTTTGTTTGTCTTGTTGTTTTGTTTGTCTTTCTCTGTGTGGAATCAACAGCGTTGGTTAGAATTGTTGTAATTGCCGTACTTCAAGAGTTTTCCTCAGCCACTCTCTGTGTGCGTGTGTGCGTGTGCGTGTGCGTGTGTGTGCGTGCGTGCGTGACCTCACACTGCGCTCTTAATATGCTCTCCGTGAACCACCAACCCACCACAAACCACTCAACACAACGCACCCCCCTTAAAAACACTCCAACCCTGTGAAATATGAAGAAGTTAACTTCACGAAGCTTCACTTTAACTGCGTACTATTTCAACATCATTCATAAATGAAATAAGTGACGTGTTCAACAACAACAAATAATGTAAGTGGAAACGTGTTCTCAGAACGAGTATTGGGTTTATGTTTGTATTATTAATGTGAAGGCTGTGCTGCGTCTGAAATGGTATACACATATGACCCTGGTCATAAGAAGTGCACTATGTAGGGAATATGGTGGCAGATGGGACGTACCCACAACTGAACTGATCTGAGGCAACAGCGCTGTAATTACCAAACTGTTGTTTTTATTAAAAGAGGCAATAAAGACAAATCGAATGAAGATTATTCAGAAACCATAACAGCCTCTCTCCCAACCCGCAGATGGATGGCTTTGTTTGGTCTTTTTGGTTTCGTAACGTTGTAATTTGTTGTGGAGATAAGCGTCCCAATTAGGACGGGATTATTTCATCTATCGTAGAGGGGGGGGAAAAAAGACGCAGACCGCCTCGAGGCTCGAGCATCGTCGCGTTTATACACTGGGTTACGTCCCAAATGCACTACTTTAGACCAGAGCCCCCCCCAGTCAAAAGTAGTGCACTACGTAGGGATTAGGATGCCGTTCAGGTAGTAGACTGACTGTTGTTGCAACGCTAATTTGAAAACAAGAGGCAGAAGGTTGGGTTTAAAGTTAGACTCCATGTGTCTGTTTGTTAGATGTTATTTTGTATGTGATAAGGATGTAAACATCTACTGCACTAATTATTACCTGGGATGTCACTACGTCACTATTAACTGGGATGTCACTTTTAACTGGGATGTCACTACGTCACTATTAACTGGGATGTCACTATTAACTGGGACGTCACTATTAACTGGGATGTCACTACGTCACTATTAACTGGGACGTCACTATTAACTGGGATGTCACTACATCACTATTAACTGGGATGTCACTACGTCACTATTAACTGGGATGTCACTACGTCACTATTAACTGGGATGTCACTACGTCACTATTAACTGGGATGTCACTATTAACTGGGATGTCACTACGTCACTATTAACTGGGACGTCACTATTAACTGGGATGTCACTATTAACTGGGATGTCACTATTAACTGGGACGTCACTATTAACTGGGATGTCACTATTAACTGGGATGTCACTACATCACTATTAACTGGGATGTCACTACGTCACTATTAACTGGGACGTCACTATTAACTGGGATGTCACTACGTCACTATTAACTGGGACGTCACTATTAACTGGGATGTCACTACGTCACTATTAACTGGGATGTCACTATTAACTGGGATGTCACTACATCACTATTAACTGGGATGTCACTACGTCACTATTAACTGGGATGTCACTACGTCACTATTAACTGGGATGTCACTACGTCACTATTAACTGGGGATGTCACCTACGTCAACTATTAACTGGGACGTCACTATTAACTGGGATGTCACTACGTCACTATTAACTGGGATGTCACTACGTCACTATTAACTGGGATGTCACTACGTCACTATTAACTGGGATGTCACTATTAACTGGGATGTCACTACGTCACTATTAACTGGGATGTCACTATTAACTGGGACGTCACTATTAACTGGGATGTCACTACGTCACTATTAACTGGGATGTCACTACGTCACTATTAACTGGGATGTCACTACGTCACTATTAACTGGGACGTCACTATTAACTGGGATGTCACTACGTCACTAACTGGGATGTCACTACGTCACTATTAACTGGGATGTCACTATTAACTGGGACGTCACTATTAACTGGGATGTTACTATTAACTGGGACGTCACTATTAACTGGGATGTCACTACGTCACTATTAACTGGGACGTCACTATTAACTGGGATGTCACTACGTCACTATTAACTGGGATGTCACTATTAACTGGGATGTCACTATTAACTGGGATGTCACTATTAACTGGGACGTCACTATTAACTGGGATGTCACTACGTCACTATTAACTGGGATGTCACTACGTCACTATTAACTGGGATGTCACTATTAACTGGGATGTTACTACGTCACTATTAACTGGGATGTCACTACGTCACTATTAACTGGGATGTCACTACGTCACTATTAACTGGGATGTCACTACGTCACTATTAACTGGGATGTCACTATTAACTGGGATGTCACTACGTCACTATTAACTGGGATGTCACTACGTCACTATTAACTGGGATGTCACTATTAACTGGGATGTCACTACGTCACTATTAACTGGGATGTCACTACGTCACTATTAACTGGGATGTCACTACGTCACTATTAACTGGGATGTCACTATTAACTGGGATGTTACTACGTCACTAACTGGGATGTCACTACGTCACTATTAACTGGGATGTCACTATTAACTGGGATGTCACTACGTCACTATTAACTGGGATGTCACTACGTCACTATTAACTGGGACGTCACTATTAACTGGGACGTCACTATTAACTGGGATGTCACTACGTCACTATTAACTGGGATGTCACTACGTCACTATTAACTGGGATGTCACTATTAACTGGGATGTCACTACGTCACTATTAACTGGGATGTCACTACGTCACTATTAACTGGGATGTCACTATTAACTGGGATTTGTCACTACGTCACTATTAACTGGATGTCACATTAACTGGGATGTCAACTACGTCACTATTAACTGGGATTCACTATTAACTGGGTGTCACTATTAACTGGGATGTCACTATGTCACTATTAACTGGGATGTCACTACGTCACTATTAACTGGGATGTCACTATTAACTGGGATGTCACTATTAACTGGGATGTCACTATTAACTGGGATGTCACTATTAACTGGGATGTCACTACGTCACTATTAACTGGGATGTCACTATTAACTGGGATGTCACTACGTCACTATTAACTGGGATGTTACTATTAACTGGGATGTCACTATTAACTGGGATGTCACTACGTCACTATTAACTGGGATGTCACTACGTCACTATTAACTGGGATGTTACTATTAACTGGGATGTCACTATTAACTGGGATGTCACTATTAACTGGGATGTTACTATTAACTGGGATGTCACTATTAACTGGGATGTCACTACGTCACTATTAACTGGGATGTCACTACGTCACTATTAACTGGGATGTCACTATTAACTGGGATGTCACTATTAACTGGGATGTCACTATTAACTGGGATGTCACTACGTCACTATTAACTGGGATGTCACTATTAACTGGGATGTCACTATTAACTGGGATGTCACTATTAACTGGGACGTCACTATTAACTGGGATGTCACTATGTCACTATTAACTGGGATGTCACTACGTCACTATTAACTGGGATGTCGCTACGTCACTTAACTGGGATGTCGCTACGTCACTTAACTGGGATGTCACTACGTCACTATTAACTGGGATGTCACTACGTCACTTAACTGGGATGTCGCTACGTCACTATTAACTGGGATGTCACTACGTCACTATTAACTGGGATGTCACTATTAACTGGGACGTCACTACGTCACTATTAACTGGGATGTCACTACGTCACTATTAACTGGGATGTCACTACGTCACTATTAACTGGGATGTCACTATTAACTGGGATGTCACTACGTCACTATTAACTGGGATGTCACTACGTCACTATTAACTGGGATGTCACTATTAACTGGGATGTCGCTACGTCACTATTAACTGGGATGTCACTACGTCACTATTAACTGGGATGTCACTACGTCACTATTAACTGGGATGTCACTACGTCACTATTAACTGGGATGTCACTACGTCACTATTAACTGGGATGTCACTTCGTCACTAACTGGGATGTCACTATTAACTGGGATGTCACTATGTCACTATTAACTGGGACGTCACTACGTCACTATTAACTGGGATGTCACTACGTCACTATTAACTGGGATGTCACTACGTCACTATTAACTGGGATGTCACTACGTCACTATTAACTGGGATGTCACTTCGTCACTAACTGGGATGTCACTATTAACTGGGATGTCACTATGTCACTATTAACTGGGACGTCACTACGTCACTATTAACTGGGATGTCACTACGTCACTATTAACTGGGATGTCACTATTAACTGGGATGTCACTATTAACTGGGACGTCACTATTAACTGGGATGTCACTATTAACTGGGACGTCACTATTAACTGGGACGTCACTATTAACTGGGATGTCACTATTAACTGGGACGTCACTATTAACTGGGATGTCACTACGTCACTATTAACTGGGATGTCACTATTAACTGGGATGTCACTACGTCACTATTAACTGGGATGTCACTATTAACTGGGATGTCACTACATCACTATTAACTGGGATGTCACTATTAACTGGGATGTCACTATTAACTGGGATGTCACTACGTCACTATTAACTGGGATGTCACTACGTCACTATTAACTGGGACGTCACTATTAACTGGGATGTCACTATTAACTGGGATGTCACTACGTCACTATTAACTGGGATGTCACTATTAACTGGGATGTCACTATTAACTGGGATGTCACTACGTCACTATTAACTGGGATGTCACTACGTCACTATTAACTGGGATGTCACTACGTCACTATTAACTGGGATGTCACTACGTCACTATTAACTGGGATGTCACTTCGTCACTAACTGGGATGTCACTATTAACTGGGATGTCACTATGTCACTATTAACTGGGACGTCACTACGTCACTATTAACTGGGATGTCACTACGTCACTATTAACTGGGATGTCACTACGTCACTATTAACTGGGATGTCACTATTAACTGGGATGTCACTATTAACTGGGATGTCACTATTAACTGGGACGTCACTATTAACTGGGACGTCACTATTAACTGGGATGTCACTACGTCACTATTAACTGGGATGTCACTACGTCACTATTAACTGGGATGTCACTATTAACTGGGATGTCACTACGTCACTATTAACTGGGATGTCACTATTAACTGGGATGTCACTACATCACTATTAACTGGGATGTCACTATTAACTGGGATGTCACTATTAACTGGGATGTCACTACGTCACTATTAACTGGGATGTCACTACGTCACTATTAACTGGGACGTCACTATTAACTGGGATGTCACTATTAACTGGATGTCACTATTAAATGGGATGTCACTACGTCACTATTAACTGGGATGTCACTATTAACTTGGGATGTCACTATTACTACTGGGATTGTCACTACGTCACATATTAACTGGGATGTCACTATTAACTGGGATGTCACTACATCACTTATTAACTGGGATGTCACTATAAACTGGGATGTCAACTATTAACTGGGATGTCACTACGTCACTATTAACGGGATGTCACTACGTCACTATTAAACTGGGATTGGGATGTCACTATTAACTGGGATGTCACTACGTCACTATTAACTGGGATGTCACTACGTCACTATTAACTGGGATGTCACTACGTCACTATTAACTGGGATGTCACTATTAACTGGGATGTCACTATTAACTGGGACGTCACTATTAACTGGGATGTCACTATTAACTGGGACGTCACTATTAACTGGGACGTCACTATTAACTGGGATGTCACTACGTCACTATTAACTTGGATGTCACTACGTCACTATTAACTGGGACGTCACTATTAACTGGGATGTCACTATTAACTGGGATGTCACTATTAACTGGGATGTCACTATTAACTGGGATGTCACTACGTCACTATTAACTGGGATGTCACTATTAACTGGGATGTCACTACGTCACTATTAACTGGGATGTCACTACGTCACTATTAACTGGGATGTCACTACGTCACTATTAACTGGGATGTTACTATTAACTGGGACGTCACTATTAACTGGGATGTCACTATTAACTGGGACGTCACTACGTCACTATTAACTGGGATGTCACTACGTCACTATTAACTGGGATGTCACTACGTCACTATTAACTGGGATGTCACTATTAACTGGGACGTCACTATTAACTGGGATGTCACTATTAACTGGGACGTCACTATTAACTGGGATGTCACTACGTCACTATTAACTGGGATGTCACTACGTCACTATTAACTGGGACGTCACTATTAACTGGGACGTCACTATTAACTGGGATGTCACTATTAACTGGGATGTCACTATTAACTGGGACGTCACTATTAACTGGGACGTCACTATTAACTGGGATGTCACTACGTCACTATTAACTGGGACGTCACTATTAACTGGGATGTTACTATTAACTGGGATGTCACTATTAACTGGGATGTCACTACGTCACTATTAACTGGGATGTCACTATTAACTGGGACGTCACTACGTCACTATTAACTGGGATGTCACTACGTCACTATTAACTGGGACGTCACTATTAACTGGGATGTCACTATTAACTGGGATGTCACTATTAACTGGGACGTCACTATTAACTGGGATGTCACTATTAACTGGGATGTCACTATTAACTGGGATGTCACTATTAACTGGGATGTCACTACGTCACTATTAACTGGGACGTCACTATTAACTGGGACGTCACTATTAACTGGGATGTCACTATTAACTGGGATGTCACTATTAACTGGGATGTCACTATTAACTGGGATGTCACTACGTCACTATTAACTGGAATGTCACTACGTCACTATTAACTGGGATGTCACTACGTCACTATTAACTGGGACGTCACTACGTCACTATTAACTGGGATGTCACTATTAACTGGGATGTCACTACGTCACTATTAACTGGGATGTCACTACGTCACTATTAACTGGGATGTCACTATTAACTGGGATGTCACTATTAACTGGGATGTCACTATTAACTGGGATGTCACTATTAACTGGGATGTCACTATTAACTGGGATGTCACTACGTCACTATTAACTGGGACGTCACTATTAACTGGGACGTCACTATTAACTGGGACGTCACTATTAACTGGGATGTCACTATTAACTGGGATGTCACTATTAACTGGGATGTCACTATTAACTGGGATGTCACTACATCACTATTAACCTGTTGAGGACAGACGTTCCGCTAGCAGAACCCCTAGCCAACAGCCAATGGCATCGCACGGCGCGAAATACAAAACCAACTAAAATACCACAATTCAATTTTCTTAAACAACTATTTTACACCATTTTAAAGATAGGACTCTCGTTAATCTAACCACATTGTCCGATTTCAAAAAGGCTTTACAGCGAAAGCAAAACATTAGATTATGTTAGGAGAGTACATAGACACAAATAATCACACAGCCATTTTCCAAGCAAGCATATAATGTCACATAAACCCAAACCACAGCTAAATGCAGCACTAACCTTTGATCTTCATCAGATGACACTCCTAGGACATTATGTTATACAATACATGCATGTTTTGTTAAATCAAGTTCATATTTATATCAACAAACAGCTTTTTACATTAGCATGTGATGTTCAGAACTAGCATACCCCCGCAAACTTCTGATGAATTTACTAAATTACTCATGATAAACATTGACAAAATGTATAACAATTATTTTAAGAATTATAGATACACAACTCCTTTATGCAATCGCGGTGTCAGATTTTAAATTAGCTTTTCGGCGAAAGCACATTTTGCAATATTCTGAGTACATAGCTCGGCCATCACGGCTAGCTATTTTGACACCCACCAAGTTTGGGGCTCACTAAACTCAGAATTACTATTAGAAAAATTGGATTACCTTTGCTGTTCTTTGTCAGAATGCACTCCCAGGACTTCTACTTCAATAACCTCGTCCATCTTCTGTTCTGGGCCTGACCCTGCTCTCTGATCCCAGGCCATTTCCTCTGATCTGATTTAAGGTCATGGTTTATAAATGATCACACACACACAGTTTCATGGTCTAAACTCCATTCATACTCACGGTAATCCTTCCCTACACAGGATACAAACAAACTACAGTTTAACTTGAAACGTGTTACATTTTGACAGAATCCGTCACGTAGAATTAGGCATAATGATTACGGCTCTAGATTGCAGGAAACGGCTTTTTCAGGTGAAAAATACCAAATTCTTCAACTTCAGGACCGCCCCCCTCGACCGCCCACCAGCCATCCACACATACTTTGTTACCCCCCTCAGATTTTGGGGGTTAATGATGGCCCTGTATGTGATCATATACAAATGTAAGCAAATGACCCGCGGCTGAATCTAGTTGATTGGCCTGCTTTGTTTCGGGTTCAGTTTCTCACAGAGCTTGTTGGCTAACCCTAACCCTTAGCTGTAAACCCAACGACCCAGGCTACTAAACCTGACAAGTTCTACGAGGCAGTACCACCAGGAATAATGTTTGAAGGAAGTGGTGTTCTGTTAAGGTCAATAAGGAGAGGAGAGGAGAGGTGTCCTGTTCAGGTCAATAAGGAGAGGAGAGGTGTCCTGTTCAGGTCAATAAGGAGAGGAGAGGTGTCCTGTTAAGGTCAATAAGGAGAGGAGAGGTGTCCTGTTAAGGTCAGTAAGGAGAGGAGAGGAGAGGTGTCCTGTTAAGGTCAATAAGGAGAGGTGTCCTGTTCAGGTCAGTAAGGAGAGGAGAGGTGTCCTGTTAAGGTCAGTAAGGAGAGGAGAGGAGAGGTGTCCTGTTAAGGTCAGTAAGGAGAGGAGAGGAGAGGTGTCCTGTTAAGGTCAGTAAGGAGAGGAGAGGAGAGGTGTCCTGTTAAGGTCAATAAGGAGAGGAGAGGTGTCCTGTTAAGGTCAGTAAGGAGAGGAGAGGAGAGGTGTCCTGTTAAGGTCAGTAAGGAGAGGAGAGGTGTCCTGGTAAGGTCATGAAGGAGAGGAGAGGTGTCCTGTTAAGGTCAATAAGGAGAGGTGTCCTGTTAAGGTCAATAAGGAGAGGAGAGGTGTCCTGTTAAGGTCAATAAGGAGAGGAGAGGTGTCCTGTTAAGGTCAATAAGGAGAGGAGAGGTGTCCTGTTAAGGTCAATAAGGAGAGGAGAGGTGTCCTGTTAAGGTCAATAAGGAGAGTGGCTTGTTTAACCAAACGAGTGCTTCTGATTATGAAAGACTTCATAAGGAGAGGTGTCCTGTGTTTTCACACAGTTAGACTGTGACTGCTGAGGGCCCAACGTGTGTGTGTGTGTGTGTGTGTGTGTGTGTGTGTGTGTGTGTGTGTGTGTGTGTGTGTGTGTGTGTGTGTGTGTGTGTGTGTGTGTGTGTGTGTGTGTGTGCGCCCGTGTGCCCACCCGCCCACAGCACAGACCAGAAGCACTCTAATTATGTGGCTGGCTACACACCCTTGCAGTAGGCAGATCTAAGCCAATCAGGAGTGTTTTCACGTTTTAATTTGTGCACCCCTGGTCAGCTCTCAACAGGGGGTGATGATGCAATCAAACACAGCTGTGTGTGTGTGAATGAGGCCTTGGACTCAAACAAACCCTTCATCATAAGAGTCACTAGTCACTCTGACTGGATGGAAGCGGTGTGTTGTCTGGTTACATGTAGAGAACATACTACACCATGTGTTGTTGTCTGGTTACATGTAGAGAACATACTACACCATGTGTTGTTGTCTGGTTACATGTAGAGAACATACTACACCATGTGTTGTTGTCTGGTTACATGTAGAGAACATACTACACCATGTGTTGTTGTCTGGTTACATGTAGAGAACCTACTACACCATGTGTTGTTGTCTGGTTACATGTAGAGAACATACTACACCATGTGTTGTTGTCTGGTTACATGTAGAGAACATACTACACCATGTGTTGTTGTCTGGTTACATGTAGAGAACATACTGCACCATGTGTTGTTGTCCGGTTACATGTAGAGAACATACTACACCATGGTTGTTGTCTGGTTTTACATGTAGAGAAACATACTACACCATGGTTGTTGTCTGGTTACATGTAGAGAACATACTACACCATGTGTTGTTGTCTGGTTACATGTAGAGAACATACTACACCATGTGTTGTCTGGTTACATGTAGAGAACATACTACACCATGTGTTGTTGTCTGGTTACATGTAGAGAACATACTACACCATGTGTTGTTGTCTGGTTACATGTAGAGAACATACTACACCATGTGTTGTTGCTGGTTACATGTAGAGAACATACTACACCATGTGTTGTTGTCTGGTTACATGTAGAGAACATACTAGCACCATGTGGTTGTTGTCTGGTTACATTGTAGAGAACATACTACACCATGTGTTTGTTGTCTGGTTACATGTAGAGAACATACTACACCATTGTGTTGTCTGGTTACATGTAGAGAACATACTACACCATGTGTTGTTGTCTGGTTACATGTAGAGAACATACTACACCATGTGTTGTCTAGTTACATGTAGAGAACATACTACACCATGTGTTGTCTGGTTACATGTGGAGAACATACTACACCATGTGTTGTTGTCTGGTTACATGTAGAGAACATACTACACCATGTGTTGTCTGGTTACATGTAGAGAACATACTACACCATGTGTTGTTGTCTGGTTACATGTAGAGAACATACTGCACCATGTGTTGTTGTCTGGTTACATGTAGAGAACATACTACACCATGTGTTGTTGTCTGGTTACATGTAGAGAACATACTACACCATGTGTTGTCTGGTTACATGTAGAGAACATACTGCACCATGTGTTGTTGTCTGGTTACATGTGGAGAACATACTACACCATGTGTTGTTGTCTGGTTACATGTGGAGAACATACTACACCATGTGTTGTCTGGTTACATGTGGAGAACATACTACACCATGTGTTGTCTGGTTACATGTAGAGAACATACTACACCATGTGTTGTCTGGTTACATGTGGAGAACATACTACACCATGTGTTGTCTGGTTACATGTGGAGAACATACTACACCATGTGTTGTCTGGTTACATGTAGAGAACATACTACACCATGTGTTGTCTGGTTACATGTAGAGAACATACTACACCATGTGTTGTTGTCTGGTTACATGTAGAGAACATACTACACCATGTGTTGTTGTCTGGTTACATGTAGAGAACATACTACACCATGTGTTGTTGTCTGGTTACATGTAGAGAACATACTACACCATGTGTTGTCTGGTTACATGTAGAGAACATACTACACCATGTGTTGTCTGGTTACATGTAGAGAACATACTGCACCATGTGTTGTCTGGTTACATGTAGAGAACATACTACACCATGTGTTGTCTGGTTACATGTAGAGAACATACTACACCATGTGTTGTCTGGTTACATGTAGAGAACATACTGCACCATGTGTTGTTGTCTGGTTACATGTAGAGAACATACTACACCATGTGTTGTTGTCTGGTTACATGTAGAGAACATACTACACCATGTGTTGTTGTCTGGTTACATGTAGAGAACATACTACACCATGTGTTGTTGTCTGGTTACATGTAGAGAACATACTACACCATGTGTTGTTGTCTGGTTACATGTAGAGAACATACTACACATACTGAATAGGTAGACAGACCCAGACAGGGTCAATAGGTAGACGGACCCAGACAGGGTCAGTAGGTAGACGGACCCAGACAGGGTCAGTAGGTAGACGGACCCAGACAGGGTCAGTAGGTAAACGGACCCAGACAGGGTCAGTAGGTAGACGGACCCAGACAGGGTCAGTAGGTAGACGGACCCAGACAGGGTCAGTAGGTAGACGGACCCAGACAGGGTCAGTAGGTAGACGGACCCAGACAGGATGAATAGGTAAACGGACCCAGACAGGATGAATGTCCTGAATATAAAATGTTATGTTTGGGGGCAAATCCTGTGCAACACATTATTGACGACCACTCACTCTCCATATTTTTCAAGCGTTGTAATCGTTAAGGAATGGGGAGTTTTTCATCATTAAAAAAATAAACAGAATAGACCTAAGCACTGTGAAAACCTTAAACATGGTTCAGTCTGCTTTCCACCAGACACTGGGAGATGAATTCTCCTTTCAGCAGGACAATAACCATAAAACACAAGGCCAAATCTACACTGGAGTAGAAAACAGTGAATATTCCTGAGTGGTCGAGTTACAGTTTTGACTTAAATCTACTTGAAAATCGATGGCAAGACCTGAATATGGTTGTCTAGCAACGATCAACAACAGAGCTTGAAGAATAAAATAAAAACAATTATTGGCAATCCAGGTGTAACTGAATTCAGGTGGGACTTACCCAGAAAGACACAGCTGTAGTCTTTGCCAAAGGTACTTCTACAAAGTATTGACTGAGGAGTGTGAATACTTACATAAATTAGATTTCTGTATTTCATTTTCAATACATTTGCAACAATATCTAAAAACGTGTTTTCACTTTGTCGTCATTGGGTGTTGTGTGTAGATGGGTGGCCATACTATCTATATTGAATTCAGGCTGTAACACAACACAATGTGGAATAGGTCAAGGGGTATGAATACTTTCAGAAGGCACTGTAGCTACTTAAAGGGGTAGTCCGGGGTGTTTCAGTAATCCATTCTGGCACCTAACCCTCATTTGTCTACCCATGATGCTTTAGGGTCGGGGAAGCTGGTCTCTGAGGTATCCCAGCGTATCCAGGACAACGCCCGCAGCCATGACAACCACCTGCAGCTGCGGCGGGTGCAGAAACTGCTGAAGGGGAGAAAGACCAAGGTGATGGCTCCAGGTTGGTTCTGTTTCTGATTACATTCCTCTCTCTCTTACTCTTTCTCTCTCACACTACCCCTCACTCTCTACCTCTCTCACTCTCTCTTTTAAATTCAATTCAAAGTGCTTTATTGATGTTGTGACTTTACATTCATTAATCTGATGACTGTTATTTATTTAATCAACTAAATAGGGTAACAATTAAACACATATTTTAAATGAATCATATAACAACTAATTCATTAGGATTTTTGGGGCACCACGGAAGAGATTGTTTAAAGAATCTCCAGAATTCAACTCTAGAAGATATATCTATTTCATCGATAAACATTCATCTGATTAATCATTTACCTCATATCATCATTCTGAACAGTCATCTGATTAATCATTACCTCATATCATCATTCTGAACAGTCGTAACCTTGGATCTGCAGAAACCCCAGCCTAACTTATGATTCAGTACTACACACATTGGTTTAATTATTTACTAGCTAACTAAATAATAACACAGAATAAACATACACCCTTTACATGAAACAAAGGTCCCTAGTGGACTGACAAAATATGGCGGCTTGTACACATTGACATGGAGGGGGGGAGAGAGAAAAATACACTTATTGTTGAAACGTTTCAGAACTATTCTCACATTAATCATATAGTAGCTAGCCAGCCGTGTTGACGGTTCTCATTGGTGATGAGCATAGTAGGATAGTCTCACTTAGATTCGCTTTTTCTAGATATTTGACTCGATAGCTAATCAGCTCTACCAATGATTGTCTTAGAGGGGAGTTTGTTTTCCCCCTCGTGTCGGTATTCAGGATTCGAACCACTTTGGACATGAGCTGCAGCTCGCCGTCTTTGTGGTCTAAAGGAAGGTGACTTTATTTCTTCACCTCGTGTTGAGGTTCAAAGTTCCAACCATTTCAAACGTGTAGCTCCCGCCTCACGTTTCCTGGTCTGAATGTTGATTTCTCTCCCAAGCCTTTATGCACTCTGGTGAAACGGAGTCAGTTCCATCAGTCTGACACGCTCTCTGACCTCACTCCGGGGCGTGACTACTAACTTTGAACAGTTTATAGGAGATGGATTCTCTTATACCTCCTAACATCACATTCATATCTTAACAAAAATACTTTCATCATTTTTTTTCATATTTCATATGCAACATTAAGGATGGAGACTTCATACCTGGAGTGTAAATATTTTTCAAGTTGTAGTTTTCCACTTTATAACGTTTTTAATGACATCACAAAATAAAAAACAAAATGACGTTAGTTTTCTATAGATCATCTCTCTCCCCACTGTTCCAGTATTCCATTTTTGAATGTGTTAAAAGTTTCGGCGGGAAAAAGTCTTAACAAAGATGATTCCTTGGTAGATTTTAGTGGAGGGGAAAAGAGAGAGTCCTCCTCTGTAATTTACAACAGGTTGTGAGCTGTCAAACCGGCCCAGTTCCCTCCTCCCCTCTTCTGTGGGTGAGAGAAGGTCTGGTTATTTGTAAACCCTTGCCAAGCTGATTTGACCCATTCTAAACGCCACAGGACAGTCATGACATTGGCATGGGAAACATATGTTAACATTGCCAAACCAAAGTGAAATAGATAATAAACAAAAGTGACCAAAACAATAAAACATGTACAGTAAATATTAAACTCACAAAAGTTCCAAAAGAATAAAGACATTTCAAATGTTATTGTTTATTTACAGTCTTGTAACGATGTGCAAACAGTTAAATAAATAAACATAAATATAGGTTGTATTTACAATGGTGTTTGTTCTTCACTGATTGCCCTTTTCTTGTGGCAACAGGTCACAAATCTTGCTGCTGTGTTTGCACACTGGTATTTCACCCAGTAGATATGGGAGTTTATAAAAATTAGATTTGTTTTCTAATTATTTGTGGGTCTGTGTGATCTAATGGAAATATGTGTCTCTCTGGTCATACATTTGTCAGGAGGTTAGGAAGTACAGCTCATTTCCCACCTCATTTGTGGGCAGTGGTGCACAGCCTCCCTCCTCCCTCCAGCCCCATCAAGCTCTACTTCCTCACTCCATACACCTCTCCAGCATCCACCTCTCCAGCCCCCACCCATCTCTACGCCCCCACCCATTTTGGCGGCCTTTCTCAATAGCAAGGCTATGCTCACTGAATCTGTACATAGTGTCTCTAATATTGGTCATGCATTTGGGCAGGAGGTTAAGAAGTGCAGCTCAGTTTCCACCTCATTTTGTTGGCAGTGTGCAGATAGGCTGTCTTCTCTTGAGAGCCAGGTCTGCCTACGGCGGCCTTTCTCAATAGCAAGTCTATGCTCACTGAGTCTGTACATAATCAAAGATTTCCTTAATTTTGGGTAATTCACAGTGGTCAGGTAATCTGCCACTGTGTACTCTCTGTTAAGGGCCAAATAGCATTCTAGTTTGTTCAGTTTACACATTGGAAATAATTATATTTTTGTTTTCTCATGGTTTGGTTGGGTCTAATTGTGTTGCTGTCCTGTGGCTCTGTTTGTGTTTGTAAAAATAAAAATACATGATGCAAAAGTATTCATCCCCCTTGCAGTTTTCTTCTTATTTTGTTGCATTACAACCTGTAATTTAAATGGATTTCATCTAATGGACAAACACAAAATAGTCCAAATTGGTAAAGTGAAATGAAAAAAATAACTTGTTTCAAAAAATCCTAAAAAATAAAAAACGGAAAAGTGGTACGTGCATTCACCCCCTTTGCTATGAAACCCCTAAATAAGATCTGGTGCAACCAATTACCGTCAGAAGTCACATAATTAATTAGATTGCACACAGGTGGACTTGATTTAAGTGTCACATGATCTCAGTATATATATACACCTGTTCTGAATGGCCCCAGAGTCTACAACACCACTAAGCAAGGGGCACCACCAAGCAAGCTGCACCATGAAGACCAAAGAGCGCTCCAAACAGGTCAGGGACAAAGTTGTGGAGAAGTACAGATCAGGGTTGGGTTATAAAAAAAATATCAGAAACTTTGAACATCCCACGGAGCACCATTTGATCCATTATTAAAAAATGGAAAGAATATGGCACCACAGCTAACCTGCCAAGAGAGGGCCGTCCACCAAAACTCCCAGACCAGGCAAGGAGGGCATTAATCAGAGGCAACAAAGAGACCAAAGATAACCCTGAAGGAGCTGCAAAGCTCCACAGCGGAGATTGAAGTATCTGTCCATAGGACCACTTTAAAAGTACACTCCACAGAGCTGGGCTTTATGGATGAGTGGCCAGAAAAATTCCATTGTTTAAAGAAATTATAAAGCAAACACCTTTTGGTGTTTGTACAAAAGGCATGTGGGAGACTCCCCAAACATATGGAAGACGGTACTCTGGTCAGATGAGTCTAAAATGTAGCTTTTTGGGCATCAAGGAAAATGCTATGTCTGGTGCAAACCCAACACCTGTCATCACCCCGAGAATACCATCTCCACAGTGAAGCATGGTGGTGGCAGCATCATGCTGTGGGGATGTTTTTAATTGGCAGGGACTGGGAAACTGGTCAGAATTGAAGGGAATGATGGATGACGCTAAATACAGAGAAATTATTGAGGGAAACCTGTTTCAGTCTTCCAGAGATTTGAGACTGGGACGGAGGTTCACCTTCCAGCAGGACAATGACCCTAAGCATACTGCTAAAGCAACACTCGAGTGGTTTAAGGGGAAACATCTAAATGTCTTGGAATGGCCTAGTCAAAGCCCAGACCTCAATCCAATTGAGAATCTGTGGTATGACTTAAAGATTGCTGTACACAAGCAGAACCCATCCAACTTGAAGGAGCTGGAGCAGTTTTGCCTTGAAGAATGGGCAAAAATCCCAGTGTCTAGATGTGCCAAGCTTATAGAGACATACCCCAAGAGACTTGCAGCTGTAATTGCTGCAAAAGGTGGCTCTACAAAGTATTGACTTTGGGGGGTCAATAGTTATGCATGCTCAAGTTTTCTGTTTTTTTGTCATGTTTGATTCACAATAAAAAATATTTTTCATCTTCAAAGTGGTAGGCATGTTGTGTAAATCAAATGATACAACCCCCCCCCCCAAAAAAAAAATCTATTTTAATTCCAGCTTGTAAGGCAACAAAATAGGAAAAATGCCAAGAGGGTTGAATACTTTTGCAAGCCACTGTAGACCCAGGACCAGCTTGCTTAGGGGACTCTTCTCCAGGTTCATCTCTCTGTAGGTGATGACTCTGTGGGGTCTGTTTGTGAACAGAGCCCCAGGACCAGCTTGCTTAGGGGACTCTTCTCCAGGTTCATCTCTCTGTAGGTGATGACTCTGTGGGGTCTGTTTGTGAACAGAGCCCCAGGACCAGCTTGCTTAGGGGACTCTTCTCCAGGTTCATCTCTCTGTAGGTGATGACTCTGTGGGGTCTGTTTGTGAACAGAGCCCCAGGACCAGCTTGCTTAGGGGACTCTTCTCCAGGTTCATCTCTCTGTAGGTGATGACTCTGTGGGGTCTGTTTGTGAACAGAGCCCCAGGACCAGCTTGCTTAGGGGACTCTTCTCCAGGTTCATCTCTCTGTAGGTGATGACTCTGTGGGGTCTGTTTGTGAACAGAGCCCCAGGACCAGCTTGCTTAGGGGACTCTTCTCCAGGTTCATCTCTCTGTAGGTGATGACTCTGTGGGGTCTGTTTGTGAACAGAGCCCCAGGACCAGCTTGCTTAGGGGACTCTTCTCCAGGTTCATCTCTCTGTAGGTGATGACTCTGTGGGGTCTGTTTGTGAACAGAGCCCCAGGACCAGCTTGCTTAGGGGACTCTTCTCCAGGTTCATCTCTCTGTAGGTGATGACTCTGTGGGGTCTGTTTGTGAACAGAGCCCCAGGACCAGCTTGCTTAGGGGACTCTTCTCCAGGTTCATCTCTCTGTAGGTGATGGCTTTGTTAGGGAAGGTTTGGGAATCACTTCCTTTTAGGTGGTTGTAGAATTTAACGGCTCTTTTCTGGATTTTGATAATTAGCTGGTATCGGCCTAATTCTGCTCTGCTTGCATTAGTTGGTGTTCTACGTTGTACACGGAGGATCTTTTAGCAGAATTCTGCATGCAGTCTCAATTGGGTGTTTGTCCCATTTTGTGAATTATTGGTTGGTGAGCGGACCCCAGACCTCACAACCATAAAGGGCAATGGGTTCTATAACTGATTCAAGTATTTTTAGCCAGATCCTAATTGGTGTGTTGAATTTTATGTTCCTTTTGATGGCATAGAAGGCCCTTCTTGCCTTGTCTCTCAGATCATTCACAGCTTTGTGGAAGTCACCTGTGGCGCTGATGTTTAGGCCAAGGTATGCATAGTTTTTTGTGTGCTCTAGGGCAACGGTCTCTAGATGGAATTTGTATTTGTGGTCCTTGAAACTGGACCTTTTTTGGATCACCATTGTTTTGGTCTTACTGAGATTCACTGTCAGGGCCCAGGTCTGGCAGAATCTGTGCAGAAGATCTAGGTGCTGCTGTAGGCCCTCCTTGGTTGGGGACGGAAGCACCAAATCATCAGCAAACAGTAGACATTTGACTTCAGACTCTAGTAGGGTGAGGCCGGGTGCTGCAGACTGTTCTGGTGCCCTCACCAATTTGTTGATATATATGTTGAAGAGGGTGATGCTCAAACTGCATCCCTGTCTCGCCCCACGGCCCTGTGGGAAGAAGTTAATTCCTATTTTAACCGCACACTTGTTTGTGTACCTGTCTCTTTCTCTACTGTTCTCTCTCTACCTCTTTACCTCTCCTCTCTCTCTCTACTTCTCTGCCTTTCTCCTCTCCTCTCTCTTTCTCTCTCTTTCTCTCTCTCTCTCTCTCTCCTCTCTCTCTCTCTCTCTCTCTCCTCTCTCTCTCTCTCTCTCTCTCTCTGTCTCTGTCTCTGTCTCTCTCTGTCTCTGTCTCTCTCTCTCTCTCTCTCTCTCTCTCTCTCTCTCTCTCTCTCTCTCGCTGTGGGCACTTGGTGAGAAGAGGGCTAGTTTAATAGGGAGAGGAGATGTATCACTTAAATCAATACAACATTTGTGATTTTGTATGGATATTTTAATCAGATCTCAACATGCTAATTGGACCCAATATCAGATCTAGTCTTGGCCCTAATTGGTCGGGAGCGAGTGGGCCTTCTCTTTCTCCTGGTTTCTCTCTTTTTCATTCCCCCTTTCTTATGTATTTCTCTTTTTACTTGTGGAGTGGTGTCCCTCTTCTCCTTCTTCTCCTCCTCTACCCCCTGTCCTCCCCTCTTCTCCTGTCCTCACCTCTCTCCTCCTCCTCTCTCCCCCTCTCCTCCTCCTCCTGTCCTCACCTCTCTCCTCCTCTCTCCTCTCCCCTCCTGTCCTCCTCTCTCCCCTCCTGTCCTCACCTCTCTCCTCCTCCTCTCCCCTCCTGTCCTCACCTCTCCTCCTCCCCTCCCCTCCCGTCCTCACCTCTCTCCTCCCCTCCTGTCCTCACCTCTCTCCTCCCCTCTCTCCCCTCCTGTCCTCCCCTCTTTCCTCCTCTCCCCTCCTGTCTTCCCCTCTCCCCCTCCTGTCCTCCCCTCTCTCCTCCTCTCCCCTCCTGTCCTCCCCTCTCTCCTCCTCCTGTCCTCTCCTCCTGTCCTCCCGTCTCTCCTCCACCTCTCCTCCTCTCTCCTCCTGTCCTCTACCTGTCCTCCCTTCTCTCCTCGTCTGCTCCACCCTCTCCTCCTCCTCCTCTCCCCTCCTGTCCTCTCCTCCTCCTCTCCCCTCTCCCCCTCTCCTCCCGAGGGAGTGGTCCACATGTTGAAGGAACAACAGAGAGACGTTCTCCTCGTGCCTCCATCACCCTGCCTGTCTCCCCACGGACCAATTACAGACTCATCTAGTGGACTGGCACATGAAAAGGAAGCTGTGTGTATACACACACCACACACACACACACACACACACACACATGTATGTGTCTATGGACACTTCTGTGTCTTTTGTGTGTGTGCGTGCGTGCGTGTGTGCGTGCGTGTGTGTGTGTGCGTGTGTGTGTACTTAGCACAAAGGGTGTTCGAGGGGCTTCCATAAGCATGGCTGTGAATAGCTAGTGAGCAGCAGGTCTCATCTCTCTGTTCGTGTGGAGGAGGTTTTCATCTCATCCGTAATTCTCAGGCCCCTTTTCAACTCTCCACTGAGCCTCTCTCTCCTCTCTCTCAGCCAATCAGGTCTGAATCCTCCTGACTAACATCAAGACAAGCACCAGTCTGTCTCAGCCCCCCCCCTCACAGTCCCGCCATCCCAGCCCTCAAAGCCTCTCCTTCTTCCCCAGCACTTCTACTGTGGCTAAAAGGAAAAACTAGATGCTTCTCCAGTGATGTGTCCCAAATGACACCCTTTCTCCTACATAGTGTTTAACCAGAGGTGAGGAGGTAGCCAGGCAGAGAGAGATGGAGTCCCTGGATCATATTGAGTACTCCATCAGATGAGGAGGTAGCCAGGCAGAGAGAGATGGAGTCCCTGGATCATATTGAGTACTCCATCAGGTGAGGAGGTAGCCAGGCAGAGAGAGATGGAGTCCCTGGATCATATTGAGTACTCCATCAGATGAGGAGGTAGCCAGGCAGAGAGAGATGGAGTCCCTGGATCATATTGAGTACTCCATCAGATGAGGTGGTAGCCAGGCAGAGAGAGAGAGATGGAGTCCCTGGATCATATTGAGTACTCCATCAGATGAGGAGGTAGCCAGGCAGAGAGAGAGAGAGAGAGATGGAGTCCCTGGATCATATTGAGTACTCCATCAGATGAGGAGGTAGCCAGGCAGAGAGAGATGGAGTCCCTGGATCATATTGAGTACTCCATCAGGTGAGGAGGTAGCCAGGCAGAGAGAGAGAGGGATGGAGTCCCTGGATCATATTGAGTACTCCATCAGATGAGGAGGTAGCCAGGCAGAGAGAGATGGAGTCCCTGGATCATATTGAGTACTCCATCAGATGAGGAGGTAGCCAGGCAGAGAGAGATGGAGTACCTGGATCATATTGAGTACTCCATCAGGTGAGGAGGTAGCCAGGCAGAGAGAGATGGAGTCCCTGGATCATATTGAGTACTCCATCAGATGAGGTGGTAGCCAGGCAGAGAGAGAGAGGGATGGAGTCCCTGGATCATATTGAGTACTCCATCAGATGAGGAGGTAGCCAGGCAGAGAGAGATGGAGTCCCTGGATCATATTGAGTACTCCATCAGATGAGGTGGTAGCCAGGCAGAGAGAGAGAGATGGAGTCCCTGGATCATATTGAGTACTCCATCAGATGAGGAGGTAGCCAGGCAGAGAGAGAGAGAGATGGAGTCCCTGGATCATATTGAGTACTCCATCAGATGAGGAGGTAGCCAGGCAGAGAGAGAGAGAGATGGAGTCCCTGGATCATATTGAGTACTCCATCAGATGAGGAGATAGCCAGGCAGAGAGAGAGAGAGATGGAGTCCCTGGATCATATTGAGTACTCCATCAGATGAGGAGGTAGCCAGGCAGAGAGGGAGAGAGATGGAGTCCCTGGATCATATTGAGTACTCCATCAGATGAGGAGGTAGCCAGGCAGAGAGAGAGAGAGATGGAGTCCCTGGATCATATTGAGTACTCCATCAGATGAGGAGGTAGCCAGGCAGAGAGAGAGAGAGTACCTGGATCATATTGAGTACTCCATCAGATGAGGAGGTAGCCAGGCAGAGAGAGAGATGGAGTCCCTGGATCATATTGAGTACTCCATCAGATGAGGAGGTAGCCAGGCAGAGAGAGATGGAGTACCTGGATCATATTGAGTACTCCATCAGATGAGGAGGTAGCCAGGCAGAGAGAGAGATGGAGTCCCTGGATCATATTGAGTACTCCATCAGATGAGGAGGTAGCCAGGCAGAGAGAGATGGAGTACCTGGATCATATTGAGTACTCCATCAGATGAGGAGGTAGCCAGGCAGAGAGAGAGAGAGGGATGGAGTCCCTGGATCATATTGAGTACTCCATCAGATGAGGAGGTAGCCAGGCAGAGAGAGAGAGAGAGAGAGATGGAGTCCCTGGATCATATTGAGTACTCCATCAGATGAGGAGGTAGCCAGGCAGAGAGAGAGGGATGGAGTCCCTGGATCATATTGAGTACTCCATCAGATGAGGAGGTAGCCAGGCAGAGAGAGAGATGGATGGAGTCCCTGGATCATATTGAGTACTCCATCAGATGAGGAGGTAGCCAGGCAGAGAGAGAGAGAGATGGAGTCCCTGGATCATATTGAGTACTCCATCAGATGAGGTGGTAGCCAGGCAGAGAGAGAGGGATGGAGTCCCTGGATCATATTGAGTACTCCATCAGATGAGGTGGTAGCCAGGCAGAGAGAGAGGGATGGAGTCCCTGGATCATATTGAGTACTCCATCAGATGAGGTGGTAGCCAGGCAGAGAGAGAGAGAGAGAGAGATGGAGTCCCTGGATCATATTGAGTACTCCATCAGATGAGGAGGTAGCCAGGCAGAGAGAGAGAGAGAGAGATGGAGTCCCTGGATCATATTGAGTACTCCATCAGATGAGGAGGTAGCCAGGCTGAGAGAGAGAGAGAGATGGAGTCCCTGGATCATATTGAGTACTCCAGCAAAAGATAAGGAGGCTGATTGTGAGATAATAAGAAGAGAGGAATCAATGAGACATCGATACCACAGACAGTCTGGCTGGACGGAGTTATCCTGGGGGGGGGGGGGGGGGGGGGGTTGTAGAGAAGGTGGGGGCTGGAGAGATGGATACTGGAGAGATGTCTGGAGGGATGGAGAGATGGAGGGAGGCTGGAGAGATGGAAGGAGGAAGGCTGGAGGGAGGGAGGTGAGATGGAGGGAGGTGAGATGGAGGGAGGGAGAGAGATGGAGAAAGGGAGGGAGGGAGGCTGGAGAGATGGATGAATGGAGGCTAATTTGGTGGGAAATCTGCCTGGAGCTCTGTCCTCTACTAAGGCCTGGTCCGGCTCAGAGAGGGTAGGAGAGCATGCATTAGAGAGAGATGGAAAGGGGGGGAGAGAGAGATTGAAAGGGGGGGAGAGAGAGATGGAAAGGGGGGGAGACAGAGATGGAAAGGGAGGGAGACAGAGAGGGGAGAGACAGAGATGGAAAGGGAGGGAGAGAGGAGGGAGAGAGAGATGGAAAGGGGGGGAGAGAGAGAGGAGGGAGAGAGAGATGGAAAGGGGGGAGAGAGAGAGGAGGGAGACAGAGATGGAAAGGGGGGAGACAGAGGGGGGAGACAGAGAGGGGAGACAGAGAGGGGGGAGACAGGGGGAAAGGGAGGGAGACAGAGAGGCGGAGACAGAGATGGAAAGGGAGGAAGACAGAGGGGGGAGACAGATGAAAAGGGAGGGAGACCGAGAGGGGGAGACAGAGAGGGAAAGGGAGGGAGACAGAGAGGGGGGAGACAGAGATGGAAAGGGAGGGAGACAGAGGGGGAGACAGAGATGGAAAGGGAGGGAGACAGAGAGGGGGGAGACAGGGAGGGAGACAGAGATGGAAAGGGAGGGAGACAGAGGGGGGACACAGAGATGGAAAGGGTGGGAGACAGAGAGGGGGAGACAGAGAGGGAAAGGGAGGGAGACAGAGAGGGGGAGACAGAGATGGAAAGGGAGGGAGACAGAGAGGCGGAGACAGAGAGGGAACAGAGAGAGAGGGAAAGGGAGGGAGACAGAGAGGGAGGGAGACAGAGAGGCGGAGACAGAGATGGAAAGGGAGGGAGGGAGACAGAGAGGCGGAGACAGAGAGGGAACAGAGAGAGAGGGAAAGGGTGGGAGAGAACAGTGAATGAGAGAAAAGAGATGAGTGATGATGACATGGATAACATGTCCTCGTTGGCTCTTATTAAAACGCCCAACCACAGCCCACACCGAAGGTATTGACCCCATTTAACCTCCTGGGAAACCCAGTCCTTTTGACTGACATCGGCGGTAAACATTCATTCCGTGCCATTTGAACTTCATGCCATTTGAACTTCATGCCATTTGAACTTCAACAATCCCGTCCCTAACCTGAAACAACTCAGGAACGATCCCGTACCTAACCTGGAACAACTCAGGAACGATCCCGTACCTAACCTGAAACAACTCAGGAACGATCCCGTACCTAACCTGGAACAACTCAGGAACGATCCCGTACCTAACCTGAAACAACTCAGGAACGATCCCGTACCTAACCTGGAACAACTCAGGAACGATCCCGTACCTAACCTGAAACAACTCAGGAACGATCCCGTACCTAACCTGGAACAACTCAGGAACGATCCCGTACCTAACCTGGAACAACTCAGGAACGATCCCGTACCTAACCTGGAACAACTCAGGATCGATCTCGTACCTAACCTGGAACAACTCAGGAACGATCCCGTACCTAACCTGGAACAACTCAGGAACGATCCCGTCCCTAACCTGGAACAACTCAGGAACAATCCCGTACCTAACCTGGAACAACTCAGGAACGATCCCGTACCTAACCTGGAACAACTCAGGAACGATCCCGTACCTAACCTGGAACAACTCAGGAACGATCCCGTACCTAACCTGGAACAACTCAGGAACGATCCCGTACCTAACCTGGAACAACTCAGGAACGATCCCGTACCTAACCTGGAACAACTCAGGATCGATCCCGTACCTAACCTGGAACAACTCAGGAACGATCCCGTACCTAACCTGGAACAACTCAGGAACGATCCCGTACCTAACCTGGAACAACTCAGGAACGATCCCGTCCCTAACCTGGAACAACTCAGGAACGATCCCGTCCCTAACCTGGAACAACTCAGTAACGATCTCGTACCTAACCTGGAACAACTCAGGAACGATCCCGTACCTAACCTGGAACAACTCAGGATCGATCCCGTACCTAACCTGGAACAACTCAGGATCGATCCCGTACCTAACCTGGAACAACTCAGGATCGATCCCGTACCTAACCTGGAACAACTCAGGATCGATCCCGTCCCTAACCTGGAACAACTCAGGATCGATCCCGTCCCTAACCTGGAACAACTCAGGATCGATCCCGTACCTAACCTGGAACAACTCAGGAACGATCCCGTCCCTAACCTGAAACAACTCAGGATCGATCCCGTACCTAACCTGGAACAACTCAGGATCGATCCCGTCCCTAACCTGGAACAACTCAGGATCGATCCCGTCCCTAACCTGGAACAACTCAGGAACGATCCCGTCCCTAACCTGGAACAACTCAGGAACGATCCTGTACCTAACCTGGAACAACTCAGGAACGATCCCGTACCTAACCTGAAACAACTCAGGAACCATCCCGTACCTAACCTGGAACAACTCAGGAACGATCCCGTACCTAACCTGGAACAACTCAGGAACGATCCCGTCCCTAACCTGGAACAACTCAGGAACGATCCCGTACCTAACCTGGAACAACTCAGGAACGATCCCGTACCTAACCTGGAACAACTCAGGAACGATCCCGTACCTAACCTGGAACAACTCAGGATCGATCTTGTCCCTAACCTGGAACAACTCAGGAACGATCCCGTACCTAACCTGGAACAACTCAGGAACGATCCCGTACCTAACCTGAAACAACTCAGGAACGATCCCGTACCTAACCTGGAACAACTCAGGAACGATCCCGTACCTAACCTGGAACAACTCAGGAACGATCCCGTACCTAACCTGGAACAACTCAGGAACGATCCCGTCCCTAACCTGAAACAACTCAGGAACGATCCCGTACCTAACCTGGAACAACTCAGGAACGAGCACTAAGGTTCATCCAATCATTCATGACATGACAGTGTTCTGGAACAAAGTCCACTTCAAATGAATCTCCTCCCGTACCATGTCACCCCAGTCCAAATGAATCTCCCCCCGTACCATGTCACCCCAGTCCAGTGTCCCGTCCCTTCCTCTCCCCCTGGTCCTTTGTTGTTCAACCTTCTTCACCTGGGCCTTCCTACACACACACACACACACACACAGGGCCATCCTCCCTACACACACACACACACACACACACACACACACACACACACAGGGCTATCCTCCCTATACACACACACACACACACACACACACACACACACACACACACACACAGGGCCATCCTCCCTACACACACACACACACACACACACACACACACACAGGGCCATCCTCCCTACACACACACACACACACACACACACACACACACACACACACACACACACACAGGGCCATCCTCCCTACACACACACACACACACACACACACACACACACACACACACACACACACACACACACAGGGCCATCCTCCCTACACACACACACACACACACAGGGCCATCCTCCCTACACACACACGCACACACACACAGGGCTATCCTTTACCCCCTGATGCCAGCCGACTGACCGACAGGTCTTTGTAGTAGAGAATTGGTAACTTTGACAGCGGAGGTTGAAAGGAGAGAACATGGAGAGGGCAGCTCACAGTTCCTGCTCTTTGAACCCACGGCTGGCTGGAGGCTCAAAGGGCTGTTGATGGTTCTGTACTCGGTACTGCACAGACAAGGGCCCGGATAGCTGGAGGTGTGTGTGTGTGTGTGTGTGTGTGTGTGTGTGTGTGTGTGTGTGTGTCAGGGTGAATTCCAGTAAATTCTGGAAGTACACTGAAATTCACATTTAAATCTCTTCAATGCTCGTCAATAAGAAAAATGATGAATTGGAATTTGAAAATGGTTTACTTTCTGAATTGACTGGAATTTAAATTGAGTTGACCCTAACCATGGTGTTCCTCAGCCACTTCAATCAAAGAACACATTTCAACCCCTGTCTGCCTGTCTGCCTGTCTGCCTGCCTGCCTGCCTGTCTGCCTGCCTGTCTGCCTGCCTGTCTGCCGGCCTGTCTGCCTGTCTGCATGCCTGCCTGCCGGCCTGTCTGCCTGCCTGTTCTCTGTGTAATTATGAGGTTGGGCGGTCTGAGTTGAACTTTTGGCCACCTGTTTTGAAGTGAAGAGACCCATTTAAATAGATATGAGACACCATCCAGTTAAACAAGTCTTATTACAGCCAGTCCATCTCTTCCCCATGTTAAACAAGTCTTATTACAGCCAGTCCATCTCTTCCCCGTGTTAAACAAGTCTTATTACAGCCAGTCCCATCTCTTCCCCGTGTTAAACAAGTCTTATTACAGCCAGTCCCATCTCTTCCCCGTGTTAAACAAGTCTTATTACAGCCAGTCCCATCTCTTCCCCATGTTAAACAAGTCTTATTACAGCCAGTCCCATCTCTTCCCCGTGTTAAACAAGTCTTATTACAGCCAGTCCCATCTCTTCCCCGTGTTAAACAAGTCTTATTACAGCCAGTCCCATCTCTTCCCCGTGTTAAACAAGTCTTATTACAGCCAGTCCCATCTCTTCCCCGTGTTAAACAAGTCTTATTACAGCCAGTCCCATCTCTTCCCCATGTTAAACAAGTCTTATTACAGCCAGTCCATCTCTTCCCCGTGTTAAACAAGTCTTATTACAGCCAGTCCCATCTCTTCCCCGTGTTAAACAAGTCTTATTACAGCCAGTCCCATCTCTTCCCCGTGTTAAACAAGTCTTATTACAGCCAGTCCCATCTCTTCCCCGTGTTAAACAAGTCTTATTACAGCCAGTCCCATCTCTTCCCCATGTTAAACAAGTCTTATTACAGCCAGTCCCATCTCTTCCCCGTGTTAAACAAGTCTTATTACAGCCAGTCCCATCTCTTCCCCATGTTAAACAAGTCTTATTACAGCCAGTCCCATCTCTTCCCCATGTTAAACAAGTCTTATTACAGCCAGTCCCATCTCTTCCCCGTGTTAAACAAGTCTTATTACAGCCAGTCCATCTCTTCCCCATGTTAAACAAGTCTTATTACAGCCAGTCCCATCTCTTCCCCATGTTAAACAAGTCTTATTACAGCCAGTCCCATCTCTTCCCCATGTTAAACAAGTCTTATTACAGCCAGTCCATCTCTTCCCCATGTTAAACAAGTCTTATTACAGCCAGTCCCATCTCTTCCCCATGTTAAACAAGTCTTATTACAGCCAGTCCCATCTCCACACCTGGCAGAATAACCCCGTGTTAAACAAGTCTTATTACAGCCAGTCCCATCTCTTCCCCATGTTAAACAAGTCTTATTACAGCCAGTCCCATCTCTTCCCCATGTTAAACAAGTCTTATTACAGCCAGTCCCATCTCTTCCCCATGTTAAACAAGTCTTATTACAGCCAGTCCCATCTCTTCCCCATGTTAAACAAGTCTTATTACAGCCAGTCCCATCTCTTCCCCGTGTTAAACAAGTCTTATTACAGCCAGTCCCATCTCCACACCTGGCAGAATAACCCCGTGTTAAACAAGTCTTATTACAGCCAGTCCCATCTCTTCCCCATGTTAAACAAGTCTTATTACAGCCAGTCCCATCTCTTCCCCGTGTTAAACAAGTCTTATTACAGCCAGTCCCATCTCCACACCTGGCAGAATAACCCAGTGTTAAACAAGTCTTATTACAGCCAGTCCCATCTCTTCCCCATGTTAAACAAGTCTTGTTACAGCCAGTCCCATCTCCACATCTGGCAGAATAACCCCGTGTTAAACAAGTCTTATTACAGCCAGTCCCATCTCTTCCCCATGTTAAACAAGTCTTATTACAGCCAGTCCCATCTCTTCCCCATGTTAAACAAGTCTTATTACAGCCAGTCCCATCTCTTCCCCGTGTTAAACAAGTCTTATTACAGCCAGTCCCATCTCCACACCTGACAGAATAACCCCGTGTTAAACAAGTCTTATTACAGCCAGTCCCATCTCCACACCTGGCAGAATAACCCCGTGTTAAACAAGTCTTATTACAGCCAGTCCCATCTCCACACCTGGCAGAATAACCCCATGTTAAACAAGTCTTATTACAGCCAGTCCCATCTCTTCCCCATGTTAAACAAGTCTTATTACAGCCAGTCCCATCTCCACATCTGGCAGAATAACCCCGTGTTAAACAAGTCTTATTACAGCCAGTCCCATCTCTTCCCCATGTTAAACAAGTCTTATTACAGCCAGTCCCATCCCTTCCCGTGTTAAACAAGTCTTATTACAGCCAGTCCCATCTCTTCCCCGTGTTAAACAAGTCTTATTACAGCCAGTCCCATCTCCACACCTGACAGAATAACCCCGTGTTAAACAAGTCTTATTACAGCCAGTCCCATCTCCACACCTGGCAGAATAACCCCGTGTTAAACAAGTCTTATTACAGCCAGTCCCATCTCCACACCTGGCAGAATAACCCCGTGTTAAACAAGTCTTATTACAACCAGTCCCATCTCTTCCCCATGTTAAACAAGTCTTATTACAGCCAGTCCCATCTCCATACCTGACAGAATAACCCCGTGTTAAACAAGTCTTATTACAGTCAGTCCCATCTCTTCCCCGTGTTAAACAAGTCTTATTACAGCCAGTCCCATCTCTTCCCCGTGTTAAACAAGTCTTATTACAGCCAGTCCCATCTCTTCCCCGTGTTAAACAAGTCTTATTACAGCCAGTCCCATCTCTTCCCCATGTTAAACAAGTCTTATTACAGCCAGTCCCATCTCCACACCTGGCAGAATAACCCCGTGTTAAACAAGTCTTATTACAGCCAGTCCCATCTCTTCCCCGTGTTAAACAAGTCTTATTACAGCCAGTCCCATCTCCATACCTGACAGAATAACCCCGTGTTAAACAAGTCTTATTACAGTCAGTCCCATCTCTTCCCCGTGTTAAACAAGTCTTATTACAGCCAGTCCCATCTCTTCCCTGTGTTAAACAAGTCATATTACAGCCAGTCCCATCTCCACACCTGGCAGAATAACCCCGTGTTAAACAAGTCTTATTACAGCCAGTCCCATCTCCACACCTGACAGAATAACGTGTTGTCACTTTTTTAATGTTTCCCCGTGTTCGACCATATTTTAAACCGCGTGGTATTTGACCTGCGCTTTGATCTCTTAAATAATCCCAGTCTGTAGCTGAAGCCCTCTCTCCTCATCATCACAGCCTACCAGGGCAAGAATGGCATTCAATCAATAAAAACTAATTGTGTTCGTTTAGTCCAAATGTCAACATCTCATGTATTAGCCATCCTACGGCTGCATTCTCTTTGTGGGTCTGGGTAATCTGAGGGGAATATGTGTCTCTAATGTTGGCCATACATTTGGGCAGGAAGTTAGGAAGTGCAGCTCAGAGGCCTCCCGGGCGGCGCAGTGGTCTAAGGCATCGCAGTGCCAGCTGTGCCACCAGAGATTCTGGGTTCGTGCCCAGGTTCTGTCACAGCCGGCCGCGACCGGAAGGTCCATGGGGCGGCGCACAATTGGCCCAGCGTCGTCCGGGTTAGGGGAGGGTTTGGCCGGCGGGGATGTCCTTGTCCCATCGCGCTCTAGCGACTCCTGTGGCGGGCCGGGCGCAGTGCACGCTGACCAGGTCGCCAGGTGTACGGTGTTTCCTCCCACACATTGGTGCGGCTGGCTTCCGGGTTGGATGTGCGTTGTGTTAAGAAGCAGTGCGGCTTGGTTGAGTTGTATTTTGGAGGACGCATGGCTCTCGACCTTCACCTCTCCCGAGTCCGTACGGGTGTTGCAGCGATGAGACAAGACTGTAACTACCAATTGGATACCATGAAATTGGGGAGAAAAAGGGGTTAAAAAAAAATTATTCAAATGTGCAGCACAGTTTCCACCTCATGTTGTGGGCAGTGTGCACATAGCCTGTCTTCTCTTGAGAGCCAGGTCTGCCTACGGCGGCCTTTCTCAATAGCAAGGCTATGCTCACTGAGTCTGTACATAATCAAAGATTTCCTTAATTTTGGGTCAGTCACAAGGGTCAGGTATTCTGCCACTGTGTACTCTCTGTTTAGGGCCAAATAGCATTCTAGTTTGCTCTGTTTTTTTGGTAAATTCTTTATCAAGTAATTATCTTTTTGTTTTCTCATGATTTGGTTGGGTCTAATTGTGTTGCTGTCCTGGGGCTCTGTGGGGTCTGTTTGTGAACAGAGCCCCAGGACCAGCTTGCTTAGGGGACTCTTCTCCAGGTTCATCTCTCTGTAGGTGATGACTCTGTGGGGTCTGTTTGTGAACAGAGCCCCAGGACAAGCTTGCTTAGGGGGCTCTTCTCCAGGTTCATCTCTCTGTAGGTGATGACTCTGTGGGGTGTGTTTGTGAACAGAGCCCCAGGACCAGCTTGCTTAGGGGACTCTTCTCCAGGTTCATCTCTCTGTTGGTGATGGCTTTGTTATGGAACGTTTGGGAATTGCATCCTTTTAAGTGGTTGTAGAATTTAATGGCTCTTTTCTGGATCGCCATTACTTTGGTTTTACTGAGAGAGCTGTAGAGCAACGGTGTCTACATGGAATTTTTTTGCCAATTTTAACTGCACTCTTGTTTGCGTACATGGATTTTATAATGTCATATGTTTTTCCCCCAACACCTCTTTCAGTCAATTTGTATTGCAGGCCTTCATGCAATTGAGACAAAATATATTTTTTAAATCAACAAAGCCTGAGAAGACTTTGCCTTTTGGTTTGTTTGTTTATCAATTAGGGTGTGCAGGGTGAATACGTGGTCTGTCGTACGGTAATTTGGTAAAAAGCCAATTTGACATTTGCTCAGCACATTGTTTTCCACTGAGGAAATGTACGAGTCTGCTGTTAATGATAATGCAGAGGATGTTCCCAAGGTTGCTGTTGATGCATATCCCACGGTTGTTATTGGGGTCAAATTTGTCTCCGCTTTTGTGGATTGGGGTGATCAGTCTTTGGTTCCAAATATCGGGGAAGATGCCAGAGCTAAGGATG
>NW_021823456.1:759596-767193 GCF_901001165.1 Salmo trutta
CGGGAGCGAATGGGAGGGCTGGGTGGTTGAATGGGAGGGGCTGGGTGGTTGAATGGGAGGGGCTGGGTGGTTGAACGGGAGGGCTGTGTGGTTGAATGGGAGGGGCTGGGTGGTTGAATGGGAGGGGCTGGGTGGTTGAATGGGAGGGGCTGGGTGGTTGAATGGGAGGGGCTGGGTGGTTGAACGGGAGGGGCTGGGTGGTTGAACGGGAGGGGCTGGGTGGTTGAATGGGAGGGCTGGGTGGTTGAATGGGAGGGGCTGGGTGGTTGAATGGGAGGGGCTGTGTGGTTGAACGGGAGGGGCTGGGTGGTTGAATGGGAGGGGCTGGGTGGTTGAATGGGAGGGGCTGGGTGGTTGAATGGGAGGGGCTGGGTGGTTGAACGGGAGGGGCTGGGTGGTTGAATGGGAGGGGCTGTGTGGTTGAATGGGAGGGGCTGGGTGGTTGAATGGGAGGGGCTGGGTGGTTGAATGGGGAGGGGCTGGGTGGTTGAATGGGAGGGGCTGTGTGGTTGAATGGGAGGGGCTGTGTGGTTGAATGGGAGGGGCTGGGTGGTTGAATGGGAGGGGCTGGGTGGTTGAATGGGAGGGGCTGTGTGGTTGAATGGGAGGGGCTGTGTGGTTGAATGGGAGGGGCTGTGTGGTTGAATGGGAGGGGCTGGGTGGTTGAATGGGAGGGGCTGGGTGGTTGAATGGGAGGGGCTGGGTGGTTGAATGGGAGGGCTGGGTGGTTGAATGGGAGGGCTGGGTGGTTGAATGGGAGGGGCTGGGTGGTTGAATGGGAGGGGCTGGGTGGTTGAATGGGAGGGGCTGGGTGGTTGAATGGGAGGGGCTGGGTGGTTGAATGGGAGGGGCTGGGTGGTTGAATGGGAGGGGCTGGGTGGTTGAATGGGAGGGGCTGGGTGGTTGAATGGGAGGGGCTGTGTGGTTGAATGGGAGGGGCTGGGTGGTTGAATGGGAGGGGCTGTGTGGTTGAATGGGAGGGGCTGTGTGTTTGAACAGGGGCCCTGGGCATCAGGTGTGGAGACGTTTAGTGATTTGCTGGTGTAGATATCAGTCTTATTCCCCTTCTCTCTGTGATGCTGGATTAGAGCACTGTGTCAAACCTCCCAATAACTTCCATAGACTGCTCTGTGTCCAGTCAGAATATACTGTTTTCTCTATCCTGCTCTATCCATCCCTCTCTCTCTCTCTCCCTCTCCCTCATCCTGCTCTTTCTGTTAAGAGTAACAAATAATTAAACAGCAGCAGTAAATAACAATAGTGGGGCTATATACAGGGGGTACCAGTACAGAGTCAATGTGGAGGCTATATACAGGTGGTACCGGTACAGAGTCAATGTGGAGGCTATATACAGGGGGTACCGGTACAGAGTCAATGTGGAGGCTATATACAGGGGGTACCAGTACAGGAGTCAATGTGGAGGCTATATACAGGGGGTACCAGTACAGAGTCAATGTGGAGGCTATATACAGGGGGTACCGGTACAGAGTCAATGTGGAGGCTATATACAGGGGGGTACCGGTACAGAGTCAATGTGGAGGCTATATACAGGGGGTACCGGTACAGAGTCAATGTGGAGGCTATATACAGGGGTTACGGTACAGAGTCAATGTGGAGGCTATATACAGGGGGTACCGGTACAGAGTCAATGTGGAGGCTATATACTGGGGGTGTTACGGTACAGAGTCAATGTGGAGGATATATACTGGGGGTGTTACGGTACAGAGTCAATGTGGAGGATATATACTGGGGGTGTTACGGTACAGAGTCAATGTGGAGGCTATATACAGGGGGGTACCGGTACAGAGTCAATGTGGAGGCTATATACAGGGGGGTACCGGTACAGAGTCAATGTGGATGCTACATACAGGGGGTACCGGTACAGAGTCAATGTGGAGGCTATATACAGGGGGTACCGGTACAGAGTCAACGTGGAGACTATATACAGAGGGTACCAGTACAGAGTCAATGTGGAGACTATATACAGGGGGTACCGGTACAGAGTCAATGTGGAGGCTATATACAGGGGGGTACCGGTACAGAGTCAATGTGGAGGCTATATACAGGGGGTACCAGTACAGAGTCAATGTGGAGGCTATATACAGGGGGTACCGGTACAATGTGGAGGCTATATACAGGGGGTACCGGTACAGAGTCATTGTGTGGGGGCACCGGTGTCGAGGTAATTGAGATAATTATGTACATGTAGGTAGAATTATTAAAGTGGCTATGCATAGATGATAACAGAGAGCAGGGTTGGGGTGGGAGGGCAATGTAAATAGTCTGGGAAGTCATTTGATTAGATGTTCTGGAGGTAGAAGCTGTTTAGAAGCCTCTTGGACCTAGACTTGGCGCTCCGGTACCGCTTGCCGTGGAGTAGCAGAGAGAACAGTCTATGACTTGGGTGGCTGGAGTCTTTGACAATTTTTAGGGCCTTCCTCTGACACCGCCTGGTGTAGAGGTCCTGGATGGCAGGAAGCTTGGCCCCAGTGATGTACTGGGCCGTACGCACTACCCTCTGTAGCGCCTTGTGGTCGGAGGCTGAGCAGTTGCTATACCAGGCGGTGATGAAACTGGTCAGGATGCTCTCGATGGTGCAGCTGTAGAAACTTTTGAGGATCTGAGGACCCGTGCCAAATCTTTTCAGTCTCCTGAGGGGGAATAGGTTCTGTCGTGCCCTCTTCACAGCTGGTGTGCTTGGACCATGTTAGTTTGTTGGTGATGTGGACGCCAAGGAACTTGAAGCTCTCAACCTGCTCCACTACAGCCCCGTCGATGAGAATGGGGGCGTGCTCAGTCCTCCTTTTCCTGTAGTCCACAATCATCTCCTTTGTCTTAATCAGGTTGAGGGAGACGTTGTTTTCCTTGCACCACACTGCCAGGTATCTGACCTCCCTATAGGCTGTCTCATTGTTGTCGGTGATCAGGCCTACCACTGTTGTGTCATCAGCAAACTTAGTGATGGTGTTGGAGTCGTGCCTGGCCGTGCAGTCAGTGCAGGGCACTATGGTGTTCAACGCTTAGCTGTAAGTCAATGAATAGCATTCCGTACTTCTCTCTCTCTCAATAAAAATTGACAGTAAACATTACACTCACAGAAGTTCCAAAAGCATAACGACATTACAAATGTCATCATGTGCATATTGTAGTTAAAGTACAAAAGGGAAAATAAACAGTGTTTAGTTTCTGAATGCTCTCCACATTGTCGATATGAATGTGGCTTCATGGTAAGCTGCCCCCCAAGCAGCCTTCATCTCCCAGAGCAATATGTTCTCTGTGGTTCCACCCTGACAGCTGTGTTCTGAGCAGCCTTCATCTCCCAGAGCAATATGTTCTCTGTGGTTCCACCCTGACAGCTGTGTTCTGAGCAGCCTTCATCTACCAGAGCAATATGTTCTCTGTGGTTCCACCCTGACAGCTGTCCTCCATCCTGCCCGGCCCAGGAGACTGAGGGTGATGTCTGTTCCATGTATAGTAGGTATTAATGACCAGAGAACCGAGGGTGGTGTCTGTTCCATATATAGTAGGTATTAATGACCAGAGAACCGAGGGTGGTGTCTGGTCCATATATAGTAGGTATTAATAACCAGAGAACCGAGGGTGGTGTCTGGTCCATATATAGTAGGTATTAATGACCAGAGAACCGAGGGTGGTGTCTGGTCCATATATAGTGCGGTACTAATGACCAGAGAACCGAGGGTGGTGTCTGTTCCATATATAGTAGGTATTAATGACCAGAGAACCGAGGGTGATGTCTGTTCCATATATAGTGCGGTACTAATGACCAGAGAACCGAGGGTGGTGTCTGTTCCATATATAGTGCGGTACTAATGACCAGAGAACCGAGGGTGGTGTCTGTTCCATATATAGTGCGGTACTAATGACCAGAGAACCGAGGGTGGTGTCTGTTCCATATATAGTGCGGTACTAATGACCAGAGAACCGAGGGTGGTGTCTGTTCCATATATAGTGCGGTACTAATGACCAGAGAACCGAGGGTGATGTCTGGTCCATATATAGTAGGTATTAATGACCAGAGAACCGAGGGTGGTGTCTGTTCCATATATAGTAGGTATTAATGACCAGAGAAACGAGGGTGGTGTCTGTTCCATATATAGTAGGTATTAATGACCAGAGAACCGAGGGTGATGTCTGGTCCATATATAGTAGGTACTAATGACCAGAGAACCGAGGGTGGTGTCTGTTCCATATATAGTAGGTATTAATGACCAGAGAAACGAGGGTGGTGTCTGTTCCATATATAGTAGGTATTAATGACCAGAGAACCGAGGGTGATGTCTGGTCCATATATAGTAGGTACTAATGACCAGAGAACCGAGGGTGGTGTCTGTTCCATATATAGTAGGTATTAATGACCAGAGAACCGAGGGTGGTGTCTGTTCCATATATAGTAGGTATTAATGACCAGAGAACCGAGGGTGATGTCTGTTCCATATATAGTAGGTATTAATAACCAGAGAGTCGAGGGTGATGTCTGTTCCATATATAGTGCGGTACTAATGACCAGAGAACCGAGGGTGGTGTCTGTTCCATATATAGTGCGGTACTAATGACCAGAGAACCGAGGGTGGTGTCTGGTCCATATATAGTAGGTACTAATGACCAGAGAACCGAGGGTGGTGTCTGGTCCATATATAGTAGGTATTAATGACCAGAGAACCGAGGGTGGTGTCTGGTCCATATATAGTAGGTATTAATGACCAGAGAACCGAGGGTGGTGTCTGTTCCATATATAGTAGGCACTAATGACCAGAGAACCGAGGGTGGTGTCTGGTCCATATATAGTAGGTATTAATGACCAGAGAACCGAGGGTGATGTCTGTTCCATATATAGTGCAGTATTAATGACCAGAGAACCGAGGGTGGTGTCTGTTCCATATATAGTAGGTATTAATGACCAGAGAACCGAGGGTGGTGTCTGGTCCATATATAGTGCAGTACTAATGACCAGAGAACCGAGGGTGGTGTCTGTTCCATATATAGTAGGTATTAATGACCAGAGAACCGAGGGTGGTGTCTGTTCCATATATAGTAGGTAATAATGACCAGAGAACCGAGGGTGATGTCTGGTCCATATATAGTGCAGTATTAATGACCAGAGAACCGAGGGTGGTGTCTGGTCCATATATAGTAGGTATTAATGACCAGAGAACCGAGGGTGGTGTCTGTTCCATATATAGTGCACTACTAATGACCAGAGAACCGAGGGTGGTGTCTGTTCCCTGTATAGTAGGTATTAATGACCAGAGAACCGAGGGTGGTGTCTGTTCCATATATAGTAGGTATTAATGACCAGAGAACCGAGGGTGGTGTCTGTTCCATATATAGTAGGTATTAATGACCAGAGAACCGAGGGTGATGTCTGTTCCATATATAGTGCGGTACTAATGACCAGAGAACCGAGGGTGGTGTCTGTTCCATATATAGTGCGGTACTAATGACCAGAGAACCGAGGGTGGTGTCTGTTCCATATATAGTAGGTATTAATGACCAGAGAACCGAGGGTGGTGTCTGTTCCATATATAGTAGGTATTAATGACCAGAGAACCGAGGGTGGTGTCTGTTCCATATATAGTAGGTACTAATGACCAGAGAACCGAGGGTGGTGTCTGGTCCATATATAGTAGGTATTAATGACCAGAGAACCGAGGGTGATGTCTGGTCCATATATAGTAGGTATTAATGACCAGAGAACCGAGGGTGATGTCTGGTCCATATATAGTAGGTATTAATGACCAGAGAACCGAGGGTGATGTCTGTTCCATATATAGTAGGTATTAATGACCAGAGAACCGAGGGTGATGTCTGTTCCATATATAGTGCGGTACTAATGACCAGAGAACTGAGGGTGGTGTCTGTTCCCTGTATAGTAGGTATTAATGACCAGAGAACCGAGGGTGGTGTCTGTTCCATATATAGTAGGTATTAATGACCAGAGAACCGAGGGTGGTGTCTGTTCCATATATAGTAGGTATTTATGACCAGAGAACCGAGGGTGATGTCTGTTCCCTGTATAGTAGGTATTTATGACCAGAGAACCGAGGGTGGTGTCTGTTCCATATATAGTAGGTACTAATGACCAGAGAACCGAGGGTGGTGTCTGTTCCATATATAGTAGGTATTAATGACCAGAGAACCGAGGGTGGTGTCTGGTCCAAATATAGTAGGTATTAATGACTAGAGAACCGTGGGTGGTGTCTGGTCCATATATAGTGCAGTATTAATGACCAGAGAACCGAGGGTGGTGTCTGGTCCATATATAGTAGGTATTAATGACCAGAGAACCGAGGGTGGTGTCTGTTCCATATATAGTAGGTACTAATGACCAGAGAACCGAGGGTGGTGTCTGGTCCATATATAGTAGGTATTAATGACCAGAGAACCGAGGGTGGTGTCTGTTCCATATATAGTGCGGTACTAATGACCAGAGAACCGAGGGTGGTGTCTGTTCCATATATAGTGCGGTACTAATGACCAGAGAACCGAGGGTGGTGTCTGTTCCATATATAGTAGGTATTAATGACCAGAGAACCGAGGGTGATGTCTGGTCCATATATAGTAGGTATTAATGACCAGAGAACCGAGGGTGGTGTCTGTTCCATATATAGTAGGTATTAATGACCAGAGAACCGAGGGTGGTGTCTGGTCCATATATAGTAGGTACTAATGACCAGAGAACCGAGGGTGATGTCTGTTCCATATATAGTAGGTATTAATGACCAGAGAACCGAGGGTGATGTCTGTTCCATATATAGTAGGTATTAATGACCAGAGAACCGAGGGTGGTGTCTGGTCCATATATAGTAGGTATTAATGACCAGAACCCATGTGCTGAATAGAGATTCCTCTCCTGGTTCCTCTGTCTCATCAGTCTGACCGAAACGTCTCTAGAATGTCTCTCCACCGTCTGATGTGATGTGATGGTGGGCTTCTTGTCTCTGGTGAGAGACAGATGGACAGGACGGTGGGAGAAGTTCTCCTCTCTCTCTCCGTCAGATTAGATCCATCTCTTTTTCTCCTCCATCTCTATCTCCAGTAAATATATCTTCCTCAAGTCGTTTTCTGTCTCCCCTGTCTTTCCTCCAGCCGTCCTGTACGTCGGTCGCTCCTCTCCTCTGCCGGCCCACTAACCACTCACAGCGTTTGTCTAACGACACAAATGGCATTTCATTAGCTTGTTATCCCGCGGAGACCTGAACGCTGTACACTCAATAGCATTATGGGTAATTTCTCATAAAGACACATTATTGATCCTGGGCCTGGCCGGGCCCCTACTCTACGTGTGCGTCCCGAATGGCACCCTATTCCCTATGTAGTGCACTACTTTTGACCAGGACCTATAGGGGTAGTGCACTACTTTTGACCAATAGTGGATCTGGTGGCATTTGGGCCGGTCTACCTGGTGCTCTAGAAACAGGTCTGTCAGCAGTCCCTGAATCCCTCCTCAACCACGCCATGAAGAATTAAACACAAATTCAATTTGACAGTGGTAAATACCATGGCAATCTCTATATGCAAAGGTTGGGGGGGGGGGGGGTCGGTGGGAGAAGGAAGAGCTTTTATGAAAATACCGCCC
>NW_021823456.1:767693-772693 GCF_901001165.1 Salmo trutta
AACGATCCCGCCCGTACCTAACCTGGAACAACTCAGGAATGATCCCGTACCTAACCTGGAACAACTCAGGAACGATCCCGTCCCTAACCTGGAACAACTCAGGATCGATCCCGTACCTAACCTGGAACAACTCAGGAACGATCCCGTCCCTAACCTGAAACAACTCAGGATCGATCCCGTCCCTAACCTGAAACAACTCAGGAACGATCCCGTCCCTAACCTGGAACAACTCAGGATCGATCCCGTACCTAACCTGGAACAACTCAGGAACGATCCCGTACCTAACCTGGAACAACTCAGGAACGATCCCGTACCTAACCTGGAACAACTCAGGATCGATCCCGTCCCTAACCTGGAACAACTCAGGAACGATCCCGTACCTAACCTGAAACAACTCAGGAACGATCCCGTACCTAACCTGGAACAACTCAGGAACGATCCCGTACCTAACCTGGAACAACTCAGGAACGATCCCGTACCTAACCTGGAACAACTCAGGAACGATCCCGTACCTAACCTGGAACAACTCAGGATCGATCTTGTCCCTAACCTGGAACAACTCAGGAACGATCCCGTACCTAACCTGAAACAACTCAGGAACGATCCCGTACCTAACCTGGAACAACTCAGGAACGATCCCGTCCCTAACCTGAAACAACTCAGGAACGATCCCGTACCTAACCTGGAACAACTCAGGAACGATCCCGTCCCTAACCTGAAACAACTCAGGAACGATCCCGTACCTAACCTGAAACAACTCAGGAACGAGCACTAAGGTTCATCCAATCATTCATGACATGACAGTGTTCTGGAACAAAGTCCACTTCAAATGAATCTCCTCCCGTACCATGTCACCCCAGTCCAGTGTCCCTTCCTCTCTCCCTGGTCCTTTGTTGTTCAACCTTCTTCACCTGGGCCTTCCTACACACACTACACACACACACACACACACACACACACACACACACACACCACACACACACACCCACACACACACACACACACAGGGCCATCCACCCTACACACCACACACACACCACACACACACACACACACACCACACACACGACACACAAGGGCCATCCTCCCTACACACACACACACACACACACACACACAGGGCTATCCTCCCTATACAACACACACACACACACACACACACAGGGCCATCCTCCCTACACACACACACACACACACACACACACACACACACACACACACACACAGGGCCATCCTCCCTACACACACACACACACACACACAGGGCCATCCTCCCTACACACACACGCACACACACACAGGGCTATCCTTTACCCCCTGATGCCAGCCGACTGACCGACAGGTCTTTGTAGTAGAGAATTGGTAACTTTTTGACAGCGGAGGTTGAAAGGAGAGAACATGGAGAGGGCAGCTCACAGTTCCTGCTCTTTGAACCCACGGCTGGCTGGAGGCTCAAAGGGCTGTTGATGGTTCTGTACTCGGTACTGCACAGACAAGGGCCCGGGTGGCTGGAGGTGTGTGTGTGTGTGTGTGTGTGTGTGTGTGTGTGTGTGTGTGTGTGTGTGTGTGTGTGTGTGTGTGGCTGTGGGGTGGTGTGTGTGTGTGTGTCAGGGTGAATTCCAGTAAATTCTGGAAGTACACTGAAATTCACATTTAAATCTCTTCAATGCTCGTCAATAGAAAAATGATGAAATTGGAATTTGAAAATGGTTTTACTTTCTGAATTGACTGGAATTTAAATTGAGTTGACCCTAACCATGGTGTTCCTCAGCCACTTCAATCAAAGAACACATTTCAACCCCTGTCTGCCTGTCTGCCTGTCTGCCTGCCTGCCTGCCTGCCTGCCTGTCTGCCTGCCTGCCGGCCTGTCTGCCTGTCTGCATGCCTGCCTGCCGGCCTGTCTGCCTGCCTGTTCTCTGTGTAATTATGAGGTTGGGCGGTCTGAGTTGAACTTTTGGCCACCTTTGAAGTGAAGAGACCCATTTAAATAGACATGAGACCACCATCCAGTTAAACAAGTCTTATTACAGCCAGTCCATCTCTTCCCCATGTTAAACAAGTCTTATTACAGCCAGTCCATCTCTTCCCCGTGTTAAACAAGTCTTATTACAGCCAGTCCCATCTCTTCCCCGTGTTAAACAAGTCTTATTACAGCCAGTCCCATCTCTTCCCCGTGTAAACAAGTCTTATTACAGCCAGTCCATCTTTCCCCATGTAAACAAGTCTTATTACAGCAGTCCCATCTCTTCCCCGTGTTAAACAAGTCTTATTACAGCCAGTCCATCTCTTCCCCGTGTTAAACAAGTCTTATTACAGCCAGTCCCATCTCTTCCCCGTGTTAAACAAGTCTTATTACAGCCAGTCCCATCTCTTCCCCGTGTTAAACAAGTCTTATTACAGCCAGTCCCATCTCTTCCCCGTGTTAAACAAGTCTTATACAGCCAGTCCCATCTTTCCCGTGTTAAACAAGTCTTATTACAGCCAGTCCCATCTCTTCCCCGTGTTAAACAAGTCTTATTACAGCCAGTCCCATCTCTTCCCCATGTTAAACAAGTCTTATTACAGCCATTCCCATCTCTTCCCCGTGTTAAACAAGTCTTATTACAGCCGGTCCATCTCTTCCCCATGTTAAACAAGTCTTATTACAGCCAGTCCCATCTCTTCCCCATGTTAAACAAGTCTTATTACAGCCAGTCCCATCTCTTCCCCATGTTAAACAAGTCTTATTACAGCCAGTCCATCTCTTCCCCATGTTAAACAAGTCTTATTACAGCCAGTCCCATCTCTTCCCCGTGTTAAACAAGTCTTATTACAGCCAGTGCCATCTCCACACCTGGCAGAATAACCCCGTGTTAAACAAGTCTTATTACAGCCAGTCCCATCTCTTCCCCATGTTAAACAAGTCTTATTACAGCCAGTCCCATCTCTTTCCCCATGTTAAACAAGTCTTATTACAGCCAGTCCCATCTCTTCCCCATGTTAAACAAGTCTTATTACAGCAGTCCCATCTCTTCCCCATGTTAAACAAGTCTTATTACAGCCAGTCCCATCTCTTCCCCATGTTAAACAAGTCTTATTACAGCCAGTCCCATCTCTTCCCCCGTGTTAAACAAGTCTTATTACAGCCAGTCCCATCTCCACACCTGGCAGAATAACCCCGTGTTAAACAAGTCTTATTACAGCCAGTCCCATCTCTTCCCCATGTTAAACAAGTCTTATTACAGCCAGTCCCATCTCTTCCCCGTGTGTAAACAAGTCTTATTACAGCCAGTCCCATCTCCAACCTGGCAGAATAACCCAGTGTTAAACAAGTCTTATTGCAGCCAGTCCCATCTCTTCCCCATGTTAAACAAGTCTGTTACAGCCAGTCCCATCTCCACATCTGGCAGAATAACCCCGTGTTAAACAAGTCTTATTACAGCCAGTTCCCATCTCTTCCCCATGTTAAACAAGTCTTATTACAGCCAGTCCCATCTCTTCCCCATGTTAAACAAGTCTATTACAGCCAGTCCCATCTCCACACCTGACAGAATAACCCCGTGTTAAACAAGTCTTATTACAGCCAGTCCCATCTCCACACCTGGCAGAATAACCCCGTGTTAAACAAAGTCTTATTACAGCCAGTCCCATCTCCACACCTGGCAGAATAACCCCCGTGTTAAACCAAGTCTTATTACAAGCCAGTCCATCTCTTCCCCCATGTTAAACAAGTCTTATTACAGCCAGTCCCATCTCCACATCTGGCAGAATAACCCCGTGTTTAACAAGTCTTATTACAGCCAAGTCCCATCTCTTCCCCATGTTAAACAAGTCTTATTACAGCCAGTCCCATCCCTTCCCGTGTTAACAAGTCTTATTACAGCAGTCCCATCTCTTCCCCATGTTAAACAAGTCTTATTACAGCCAGTCCCATCTCCACACCTGACAGAATAACCCCGTGTTAAACAAGTCTTATTACAGCCAGTCCCATCTCCACACCTGGCAGAATAACTCCGTGTAAACAAGTCTTATTACAGCCAGTCCCATCTCCACACCTGGCAGAATAACCCCGTGTAAACAAGTCTTATTACAACCAGTCCCATCTCTCCCCATGTTAAACAAGTCTTATTACAGCCAGTCCCATCTTCCATACCTGACAGAATAACCCGTGTTAAACAAGTCTTATTACAGTCAGTCCCATCTCTTCCCCGTGTTAAAGAAGTCTTATTACAGCCAGTCCATCTCTTCCCCGTGTTTAAACAAGTCTTATTACAGCCAGTCCCATCTCTTCCCCGTGTAAACAAGTCTTATTACAGCCCGTCCCCATCTCTTCCCCATGTTAAACAAGTCTTATTACAGCCAGTCCATCTCCACACCTGGCAGAATAACCCCGTGTTAAACAAGTCTTATTACAGCCAGTCCCATCTCTTCCCCGTGTTAAACAAGTCTTATTACAGCCAGTCCCATCTCCATACCTGACAGAATAACCCCGTGTTAAACAAGTCTTATTACAGTCAGTCCCATCTCTTCCCCGTGTTAAACAAGTCTTATTACAGCCAGTCCCATCTCCATACCTGACAGAATAACCCCGTGTTAAACAAGTCTTATTACAGTCAGTCCCATCTCTTCCCCGTGTTAAACAAGTCTTATTACAGCCAGTCCCATCTCTTCCCCGTGTTAAACAAGTCATATTACAGCCAGTCCCATCTCCACAACTGGCAGAATAACCCCGTGTTAAACAAGTCTTATTACAGCCAGTCCCATCTCCACACCTGGCAGAATAACCCCGTGTTAAACAAGTCTTATTACCGCCAGTCCCATCTCCACACCTGACAGAATAACGTGTTGTCACTTTTTTAATGTTTCCCCGTGTTCGACCATATTTTAAACCGCGTGGTATTTGACCTGCGCTTTGACCTCTTAAATAATCCCAGTCTGTAGCTGAAGCCCTCTCTCCTCATCATCACAGCCTACCAGGGCAAGAATGGCATTCAATCAATAAAAACTAATTGTGTTCGTTT
>NW_021823456.1:777693-795474 GCF_901001165.1 Salmo trutta
TCCAAGCCAAGCCCTGCCACCCTCTCCATCCCACCAACGGAGATAAGTTTGCTGGCCAGAGAGTCTACCCTCTGAAGAACTGTACTGTGGACAAGGTGTTTGGGCACACCAAGAGCCAGGGCGGCCTTCTCAGTGTGAGTGACAGGGAGGGGAGCGAATGGGAGGGCTGTGTGGTTGAATGGGAGGGGCTGGGTGGTTGAATGGGAGGGGCTGGGTGGTTGAATGGGAGGGGCTGGGTGGTTGAATGGGAGGGGCTGGGTGGTTGAACGGGAGGGGCTGGGTGGTTGAATGGGAGGGGCTGGGTGGTTGAACGGGAGCGAATGGGAGGGCTGTGTGGTTGAATGGGAGGGTCAATGTGGAGGCTATATACAGGGGGTACCGGTACAGAGTCAATGTGGAGACTATATACAGGGGGTGCCGGTACAGAGTCAATGTGGAGGCTATATACAGGGGGTACCGGTACAGAGTCAATGTGGAGGCTATATACAGGGGGTACCGGTACAGAGTCATGTGGAGGCTATATACAGGGGTACCGGTACAGAGTCAATGTGGAGGCTATATACAGGGGGTACCGGTACAGAGTCAATGTGGAGGCTATATACAGGGGTACGGTACAGAGTCAATGTGGAGGCTATATACAGGGTACCGGTACAGAGTCAATGTGGAGGCTATATACAGGGGTACGGTACAGAGTCAATGTGGAGGCTATATACAGGTGGTACGGTACAGAGTCAATGTGGAGGCTATATACAGGGGGTACCGGTACAGAGTCAATGTGGAGGCTATATACAGTGGGTACCGGTACAGAGTCAATGTGGAGGCTATATACAGGGGTACCGGTACAGAGTCAATGTGGAGGCTATATACAGGGGTACGGTACAGAGTCAATGTGGAGGCTATATACAGGGGTACCGGTACAGAGTCATGTGGAGGCTATATACAGGGGGTACCGGTACAGAGTCAATGTGGAGGCTATATACAGGGGGTACCGGTACAGAGTCAATGTTGGAGGCTATATACAGGGGGGTAACGGTACAGAGGTCAATGTGGAGCTATATACAGGGGGTACCGGTACAGAGTCAATGTGGAGATATATACAGGGGTACCGGTACAGAGTCAATGTGGAGGCTATATACAGGGGGTACCGGTACAGAGTCAGGTGGAGATCTATATACAGAGTGCGTACGCGTGACTAGATACAGGTGGGTAACGCGTACAGAGTCAATGTGGAGGCTATATACAGGGGGGTACCGGTATCAGAGGAAGTTGGAGGCTATATACAGGGGGGGTACCGGTACAGAGTCAATGTGGAGGCTATATACAGGGGGTACCGGTACAGAGTCAATGTGGAGGCTATATACCAGGGGGTACCGGTACAGAGTCCAATGTGGAGGCTATATACAGGGGGTACCGGTACAGAGTCAATGTGGAGGCTATATACAGGTGGTACCGGTACAGAGTCAATGTGGAGGCTATATACAGGGTGGTACCGGTACAGAGTCAATGTGGAGGCTATATACAGGGGGTACCGGTACAGAGTCAATGTGGAGGCTATATACAGGGGTACGGTACAGAGTCAATGTGGAGCTATATACAGGTGGTACCGGTACAGAGTCAATGTGGAGGCTATACAGGGGGTACGGTACAGAGTCAATGTGGAGGCTATATACAGGTGGTACCGGTACAGAGTCAATGTGGAGGCTATATACAGGTGGTACCGGTACAGAGTCAATGTGGAGGCTATATACAGGGGGGTACCGGTACAGAGTCAATGTGGAGGCTATATACAGGTGGTACCGGTACAGAGTCAATGTGGAGGCTATATACAGGGGTACCGGTACAGAGTCAATGTGGAGGCTATATACAGGGGGTACCGGTACAGAGTCAATGTGGAGGCTATATACGGGGTACCGGTACAGAGTCAATGTGGAGGCTATATACAGGGGTACCGGTACAGAGTCAATGTGGAGGCTATATACAGGGGGTACCGGTACAGAGTCAATGTGGAGGCTATATACAGGGGTACCGGTACAGAGTCAATGTGGAGGCTATATACAGGGGGTACCGGTACAGAGTCAATGTGGAGGCTATATACAGGGGTACCGGTACAGAGTCAATGTGGAGGCTATATACAGGGGTACGGTACAGAGTCAATGTGGAGGCTATATACAGGGGGGTACGGTACAGAGTCAATGTGGAGGCTATATACAGGGGGTACCGGTACAGAGTCAATGTGGAGGCTATATACAGGGGTACGGTACAGAGTCAATGTGGAGGCTATATACAGGGGGTACCAGTACAGAGTCAATGTGGAGGCTATATACAGGGGTACCGGTACAGAGTCAATGTGGAGGCTATATACAGGGGGTACCGGTACAGAGTCAATGTGGAGGCTATATACAGGTGGGTACCGGTACAGAGTCAATGTGGAGGCTATATACAGGGGGTACCGGTACAGAGTCAATGTGGAGGCTAATACAGGGGGTACCGGTACAGAGTCAATGTGGAGGCTATATACAGGGTGGTACCGGTACAGAGTCAATGTGGAGGCTATATACAGGGGGTACCGGTACAGAGTCAATGTGGAGGCTATATACAGGGGTACCGGTACAGAGTCAATGTGGAGGCTATATACAGGGGGTACCGGTACAGAGTCAATGTGGAGGCTATATACAGGGGTACCGGTACAGAGTCAATGTGGAGGCTATATACAGGGGGTACCGGTACAGAGTCAATGTGGAGGCTATATACAGGGGTACCGGTACAGAGTCAATGTGGAGGCTATATACAGGGGGTACCGGTACAGAGTCAATGTGGAGGCTATATACAGGGGTACCGGTACAGAGTCAATGTGGAGGCTATATACAGGGGTACGGTACAGAGTCAATGTGGAGGCTATATACAGGGGGTACCGTACAGAGTCAATGTGGAGGCTATATACAGGGGGTACCCGGTACAGAGTCAATGTGGAGGACTATACAGGGGGTACCGGTACAGAGTAATGTGGAGGCTATATACAGGGGGTACCGGTACCAGAGTCAATGTGGAGGCTATATACAGGGGAGGTACCGGTACAGAGTCCATGTTGGAGGCTATATACAGTGGGGTACCAGGTACAGAGTCAAATGTGGAGGCTATATACAGGGGGGACCAGTCTACAAGAGTCAATGTGGGAGGCTATATACAGGGGGGTACCGTACAGAGTCAATGTGGACGGCTATATACAGGGGGTACCGGGTACAGATGTCAATGTGGAGGCTATATACAGGGGTACCGGTACAGAGTCAATGTGGAGGCTATATCACAGGGGGTATCGGTACAGAGTCAATTGTGGAGGCTATATACCAGGGGGTACCGGTACAGAGTCAATGTGGAGGCTATATACAGGGGGTACCAGTACAGAGTCAGTGTGGAGGCTATATACAGGGGGGTATTCGGTGTTTACAGAGTCAATGTGGAGGCTATATACAGGGGTTATCGGTACAGAGTCAATGTGGAGGCTATATACAGGTACCAGTACAGAAGTCAATGTGGAGGGCTATATACAGGTACCGGTACAGAGTCAATGTGGAGGCTATATACAGGGGGGGTACCAGTACAGAGTCAATGTGGAGGCTATATACAGGGGGGTACCGGTATAGAGTCAATGTGGAGGCTATATACAGGGGGTACCGGTTACAGATGTCAATGTGGAGGCTATCTACAGGGGGTGACCAGTACAGAGTCAATGTGGAGGCTATATACAGGGGGGGTACCGGTATAGAGTCAATGTGGAGGCTATATACAGGGGGGTACCGGTACAGAGTCAATGTGGAGGCTATATACAGCGGGGTTACCAGTACAGAGTCAATGTGGAGGCTATATACAGGGGGGTTACCGGTTACAGAGTCAATGTGGAGGCTACTATACAGGGGGTACGGTACAGAGTCAATGTGGAGGCTATATACAGGGGTTACGGTACAGAGTCAATGTGGAGGTATATACAGGGGGGTACCGGTACAGAGTCAATGTGGAGGGCTATATACAGGGGGGTACCGGTACAGAGTCAATGTGGAGGCTATATACAGGGGGGTACCGGTACAGAGTCAATGTGGGGGCTATATACAGGGGGTGCCGGTACAGAGTCAATGTGGAGGCTATATACAGGTGGGGTACCAGTACAGAGTCAATGTGGAGGCTATATACAGGGGGGTACCGGTACAGAGGTCAATGTGGAGACTATATACAGGGGGGTACCGGTACAGAGTCAATGTGGAGGCTATCTACAGGGGGGTACCGGTACAGAGTCAATGTGGAGGCTATAACAGGGGGGTACCGGTACAGAGTCAATGTGGAGGCTATATACAGGGGGGTACCGGTACAGAGTCAATGTGGAGGCTATATACAGGGGGTACCGGTACAGAGTCAATGTGGAGGCTATATACAGGGGGGTACCGGTACAGAGTCAATGTGAAGGCTATATACAGGGGGTACCGGTACAGAGTCAATGTGGAGACTATATACAGGGGGTACCGGTACAGAGTCAATGTGAAGGCTATATACAGGGGGTACCGGTACAGAGTCAATGTGGAGACTATATACAGGGGGTACCGGTACAGAGTCAATGTGGAGGCTATATACAGGGGGGTACCGGTACAGAGTCAATGTGGATGCTACATACAGGGGGTACCAGTACAGAGTCAATGTGGAGGCTACATACAGGGGGTACCGGTACAGAGTCAATGTGGAGGCTATATACAGGGGGGTACCGGTACAGAGTCAATGTGGAGGCTATATACAGGGGGTACCGGTACAGAGTCAATGTGGAGGCTATATACAGGGGGGTACCGGTACAATGTGGAGGCTATATACAGGGGGTACCGGTACAGAGTCAATGTGGAGGCTATATACAGGGGGTACCGGTACAGAGTCATTGTGTGGGGGCACCGGTGTCGAGGTAATTGAGATAATTATGTACATGTAGGTAGAATTATTAAAGTGGCTATGCATAGATGATAACAGAGAGTAGGAGCAGGGTTGGGGTGGGAGGGCAATGTAAATAGTCTGGGTAGTCATTTGATTAGATGTTCTGGAGGTAGAAGCTGTTTAGAAGCCTCTTGGACCTAGACTTGGCGCTCCGGTACCGCTTGCCGTGGAGTAGCAGAGAGAACAGTCTATGACAAGGGTGGCTGGAGTCTTTGACAATTTTTAGGGCCTTCCTCTGACACCGCCTGGTGTAGAGGTCCTGGATGGCAGGAAGCTTGGCCCCAGTGATGTACTGGGCCGTACGCACTACCCTCTGTAGCGCCTTGTGGTCGGAGGCTGAGCAGTTGCTATACCAGGCGGTGATGAAACTGGTCAGGATGCTCTCGATGGTGCAGCTGTAGAAACTTTTGAGGATCTGAGGACCCGTGCCAAATCTTTTCAGTCTCCTGAGGGGGAATAGGTTCTGTCGTGCCCTCTTCACAGCTGGTGTGCTTGGACCATGTTAGTTTGTTGGTGATGTGGACGCCAAGGAACTTGAAGCTCTCAACCTGCTCCACTACAGCCCCGTCGATGAGAATGGGGGCGTGCTCAGTCCTCCTTTTCCTGTAGTCCACAATCATCTCCTTTGTCTTAATCAGGTTGAGGGAGACGTTGTTTTCCTTGCACCACACTGCCAGGTATCTGACCTCCCTATAGGCTGTCTCATTGTTGTCGGTGATCAGGCCTACCACTGTTGTGTCATCAGCAAACTTAGTGATGGTGTTGGAGTCGTGCCTGGCCGTGCAGTCAGTGCAGGGCACTATGGTGTTCAACGCTTAGCTGTAAGTCAATGAATAGCATTCCGTACTTCTCTCTCTCTCAATAAAAATTGACAGTAAACATTACACTCACAGAAGTTCCAAAAGCATAACGACATTACAAATGTCATCATGTGCATATTGTAGTTAAAGTACAAAAGGGAAAATAAACAGTGTTTAGTTTCTGAATGCTCTCCACATTGTCGATATGAATGTGGCTTCATGGTAAGCTGCCCCCCAAGCAGCCTTCATCTCCCAGAGCAATATGTTCTCTGTGGTTCCACCCTGACAGCTGTGTTCTGAGCAGCCTTAATCTCCCAGAGCAATATGTTCTCTGTGGTTCCACCCTGACAGCTGTGTTCTGAGCAGCCTTCATCTACCAGAGCAATATGTTCTCTGTGGTTCCACCCTGACAGCTGTCCTCCATCCTGCCCGGCCCAGGAGACTGAGGGTGATGTCTGTTCCATGTATATTGCACTACTAATGACCAGAGAACCGAGGGTGGTGTCTGTTCCATATATAGTGCGGTACTAATGACCAGAGAACCGAGGGTGATGTCTGTTCCATATATAGTAGGTACTAATGACCAGAGAACCGAGGGTGGTGTCTGTTCCATATATAGTAGGTACTAATGACCAGAGAACCGAGGGTGGTGTCTGTTCCCTGTATAGTAGGTATTAATGACCAGAGAACCGAGGGTGGTGTCTGTTCCATATATAGTAGGTACTAATGACCAGAGAACCGAGGGTGGTGTCTGTTCCCTGTATAGTGGGTATTAATGACCAGAGAACCGAGGGTGATGTCTGTTCCATATATAGTAGGTATTAATGACCAGAGAACCGAGGGTGGTGTCTGTTCCATATATAGTAGGTATTAATGACCAGAGAACCGAGGGTGGTGTCTGTTCCATATATAGTGTGGTACTAATGACCAGAGAACCGAGGGTGGTGTCTGTTCCATATATAGTAGGTATTAATGACCAGAGAACCGAGGGTGGTGTCTGTTCCATATATAGTGCGGTACTAATGACCAGAGAACCGAGGGTGGTGTCTGTTCCATATATAGTAGGTATTAATGACCAGAGAACCGAGGGTGATGTCTGTTCCATATATAGTAGGTATTTATGACCAGAGAACCGAGGGTGATGTCTGTTCCATATATAGTAGGTATTAATAACCAGAGAACCGAGGGTGATGTCTGTTCCATATATAGTAGGTATTAATGACCAGAGAACCGAGGGTGGTGTCTGTTCCATATATAGTAGGTATTAATGACCAGAGAACTGAGGGTGGTGTCTGTTCCATATATAGTAGGTATTAATGACCAGAGAACCGAGGGTGGTGTCTGTTCCATATATAGTAGGTATTAATAACCAGAGAACCGAGGGTGATGTCTGTTCCATATATAGTAGGTATTAATGACCAGAGAACCGAGGGTGGTGTCTGTTCCATATATAGTGCAGTACTAATGACCAGAGAACCGAGGGTGATGTCTGTTCCATATATAGTGCAGTACTAATGACCAGAGAACCGAGGGTGGTGTCTGTTCCATATATAGTAGGTATTAATGACCAGAGAACCGAGGGTGGTGTCTGTTCCATATATAGTAGGTATTAATGACCAGAGAACCAAGGGTGATGTCTGTTCCATATATAGTGCAGTACTAATGACCAGAGAACCAAGGGTGGTGTCTGTTCCATATTTAGTAGGTATTAATGACCAGAGAACCGAGGGTGATGTCTGTTCCATATATAGTGCAGTACAAATGACCAGAGAACCGAGGGTGGTGTCTGTTCCATATATAGTAGGTATTAATGACCAGAGAACCGAGGGTGGTGTCTGGTCCATATATAGTAGGTATTAATGACCTGAGAACCGAGGGTGATGTCTGTTCCATATATAGTAGGTATTTATGACCAGAGAACCGAGGGTGATGTCTGTTCCATATATAGTAGGTATTTATGACCAGAGAACCGAGGGTGATGTCTGTTCCATATATAGTGCAGTACTAATGATCAGAGAACCGAAGGTGGTGTCTGTTCCATATATAGTAGGTATTAATGACCAGAGAACCGAGGGTGGTGTCTGTTCCATATATAGTGCGGTATTAATGACCAGAGAACCGAGGGTGATGTCTGTTCCATATATAGTGCGGTACTAATGACCAGAGAACCGAGGGTGGTGTCTGTTCCATATATAGTAGGTACTAATGACCAGAGAACCGAGGGTGGTGTCTGTTCCCTGTATAGTAGGTATTAATGACCAGAGAACCGAGGGTGATGTCTGTTCCATATATAGTAGGTATTAATGACCAGAGAACCGAGGGTGGTGTCTGTTCCATATATAGTGTGGTACTAATGACCAGAGAACCGAGGGTGGTGTCTGTTCCATATATAGTAGGTATTAATGACCAGAGAACCGAGGGTGGTGTCTGTTCCATATATAGTGCGGTACTAATGACCAGAGAACCGAGGGTGGTGTCTGTTCCATATATAGTAGGTATTAATGACCAGAGAACCGAGGGTGATGTCTGTTCCATATATAGTAGGTATTTATGACCAGAGAACCGAGGGTGATGTCTGTTCCATATATAGTAGGTATTAATAACCAGAGAACCGAGGGTGATGTCTGTTCCATATATAGTAGGTATTAATGACCAGAGAACCGAGGGTGGTGTCTGTTCCATATATAGTAGGTATTAATGACCAGAGAACCGAGGGTGATGTCTGTTCCATATATAGTAGGTATTAATGACCAGAGAACCGAGGGTGGTGTCTGTTCCATATATAGTAGGTATTAATGACCAGAGAACCGAGGGTGGTGTCTGTTCCATATATAGTAGGTATTAATAACCAGAGAACCGAGGGTGATGTCTGTTCCATATATAGTAGGTATTAATGACCAGAGAACCGAGGGTGGTGTCTGTTCCATATATAGTGCAGTACTAATGACCAGAGAACCGATGGTGGTGTCTGTTCCATATATAGTGCAGTACTAATGACCAGAGAACCGAGGGTGGTGTCTGTTCCATATATAGTAGGTATTAATGACCAGAGAACCGAGGGTGGTGTCTGGTCCATATATAGTAGGTATTAATGACCAGAGAACCGAGGGTGATGTCTGTTCCATATATAGTAGGTATTTATGACCAGAGAACCGAGGGTGGTGTCTGTTCCATATATAGTAGGTATTAATGACCAGAGAACCAAGGGTGATGTCTGTTCCATATATAGTGCAGTACTAATGACCAGAGAACCAAGGGTGGTGTCTGTTCCATATTTAGTAGGTATTAATGACCAGAGAACCGAGGGTGGTGTCTGTTCCATATATAGTGCGGTATTAATGACCAGAGAACCGATGGTGGTGTCTGTTCCATATATAGTGCAGTACTAATGACCAGAGAACCGAGGGTGGTGTCTGTTCCATATATAGTAGGTATTAATGACCAGAGAACCGAGGGTGGTGTCTGGTCCATATATAGTAGGTATTAATGACCAGAGAACCGAGGGTGATGTCTGTTCCATATATAGTAGGTATTTATGACCAGAGAACCGAGGGTGATGTCTGTTCCATATATAGTAGGTATTTATGACCAGAGAACCGAGGGTGATGTCTGTTCCATATATAGTGCAGTACTAATGACCAGAGAACCGAGGGTGGTGTCTGTTCCATATATAGTAGGTATTAATGACCAGAGAACCGAGGGTGGTGTCTGTTCCATATATAGTGCGGTATTAATGACCAGAGAACCGAGGGTGATGTCTGTTCCATATATAGTGCGGTTCTAATGACCAGAGAACTGAGGGTGATGTCTGTTCCATATATAGTGCGGTACTAATGACCAGAGAACCGAGGGTGGTGTCTGTTCCATGTATAGTGCGGTACTAATGACCAGAGAACTGAGGGTGGTGTCTGTTCCCTGTATAGTAGGTATTAATGACCAGAGAACCGAGGGTGGTGTCTGGTCCATATATAGTAGGTATTAATGACCAGAGAACCGAGGGTGATGTCTGTTCCATATATAGTAGGTATTTATGACCAGAGAACCGAGGGTGATGTCTGTTCCATATATAGTAGGTATTTATGACCAGAGAACCGAGGGTGATGTCTGTTCCATATATAGTGCAGTACTAATGACCAGAGAACCGAGGGTGATGTCTGTTCCATATTTAGTAGGTATTAATGACCAGAGAACCGAGGGTGGTGTCTGTTCCATATTTAGTAGGTATTAATGACCAGAGAACCAAGGGTGGTGTCTGTTCCATATATAGTAGGTATTAATGACCAGAGAACCGAGGGTGGTGTCTGTTCCCTGTATAGTGCGGTACTAATGACCAGAGAACCGAGGGTGATGTCTGCTCCATGTATAGTGCGGTACTAATGACCAGAGAACCGAGGGTGATGTCTGTTCCATATATAGTGCAGTACTAATGACCAGAGAACCGAGGGTAATGTCTGTTCCATATATAGTAGGTATTAATGACCAGAGAACCGAGGGTGGTGTCTGTTCCATATATAGTGCGGTATTAATGACCAGAGAACCAAGGGTGATGTCTGTTCCATATATAGTGCGGTACTAATGACCAGAGAACCGAGGGTGGTGTCTGTTCCATGTATAGTGCGGTACTAATGACCAGAGAACTGAGGGTGATGTCTGTTCCATATATAGTAGATATTAATGACCAGAGAACCGAGGGTGGTGTCTGGTCCATATATAGTAGGTATTAATGACCAGAGAACCGAGGGTGATGTCTGTTCCATATATAGTAGGTATTTATGACCAGAGAACCGAGGGTGATGTCTGTTCCATATATAGTAGGTATTTATGACCAGAGAACCGAGGGTGATGTCTGTTCCATATATAGTAGGTATTTATGACCAGAGAACCGAGGGTGATGTCTGTTCCATATATAGTGCAGTACTAATGACCAGAGAACCGAGGGTGGTGTCTGTTCCATATTTAGTAGGTATTAATGACCAGAGAACCAAGGGTGGTGTCTGTTCCATATATAGTAGGTATTAATGACCAGAGAACCGAGGGTGGTGTCTGTTCCATATATAGTGCGGTATTAATGACCAGAGAACCAAGGGTGATGTCTGTTCCATATATAGTGCGGTACTAATGACCAGAGAACCGAGGGTGGTGTCCTGTTCCATGTATAGTGCGGTACTAATGACCAGAGAACTGAGGGTGATGTCTGTTCCATATATAGTAGATATTAATGACCAGAGAACCGAGGGTGGTGTCTGGTCCATATATAGTAGGTATTAATGACCAGAGAACCGAGGGTGATGTCTGTTCCATATATAGTAGGTATTTATGACCAGAGAACCGAGGGTGATGTCTGTTCCATATATAGTAGGTATTTATGACCAGAGAACCGAGGGTGATGTCTGTTCCATATATAGTAGGTATTTATGACCAGAGAACCGAGGGTGATGTCTGTTCCATATATAGTGCAGTACTAATGACCAGAGAACCGAGGGTGGTGTCTGTTCCATATTTAGTAGGTATTAATGACCAGAGAACCAAGGGTGGTGTCTGTTCCATATATAGTAGGTATTAATGACCAGAGAACCGAGGGTGGTGTCTGTTCCATATATAGTGCGGTATTAATGACCAGAGAACCAAGGGTGATGTCTGTTCCATATATAGTGCGGTACTAATGACCAGAGAACCGAGGGTGGTGTCTGTTCCATGTATAGTGCGGTACTAATGACCAGAGAACTGAGGGTGATGTCTGTTCCATATATAGTAGATATTAATGACCAGAGAACCGAGGGTGGTGTCTGGTCCATATATAGTAGGTATTAATGACCAGAGAACCGAGGGTGATGTCTGTTCCATATATAGTAGGTATTTATGACCAGAGAACCGAGGGTGATGTCTGTTCCATATATAGTAGGTATTTATGACCAGAGAACCGAGGGTGATGTCTGTTCCATATATAGTAGGTATTTATGACCAGAGAACCGAGGGTGATGTCTGTTCCATATATAGTGCAGTACTAATGACCAGAGAACCGAGGGTGGTGTCTGTTCCATATTTAGTAGGTATTAATGACCAGAGAACCAAGGGTGGTGTCTGTTCCATATATAGTAGGTATTAATGACCAGAGAACCGAGGGTGGTGTCTGTTCCCTGTATAGTGCGGTACTAATGACCAGAGAACCGAGGGTGATGTCTGTTCCATGTATAGTGCGGTACTAATGACCAGAGAACCGAGGGTGATGTCTGTTCCATATATAGTGCAGTACTAATGACCAGAGAACCGAGGGTGATGTCTGTTCCATATATAGTAGGTACTAATGACCAGAGAACCGAGGGTGGTGTCTGTTCCATATATAGTAGGTATTAATGACCAGAGAGTCGAGGGTGATGTCTGTTCCATATATAGTAGGTATTAATGACCAGAGAGTCGAGGGTGATGTCTGTTCCATATATAGTAGGTATTAATCGTGACACCATTCATTTGTTTTTGTTGCCGTTTTTACTTTGCTACCTGACGGTTTTTACTTTTTCATTACCGTATATTTTTACTTTTTCCCTCACTCAACTTTTTTTTCATTCAACTCTCCTACTCCGGAGGTTTTATCTGGACATGGTTCGTCAGGACTTCAAACAGCCGAAGCTAAGTAACATTAACATGATGCCTTCTAATTGCAGTCGTTGTACTCATAATATACAGGAGAACGATCGCCTTACGGCAAGGATAGCTGTGCTGCAAGCCCAGCTTCAGACGCAATCGTTAGGCAAGGGTCATTTCAGTGTAGGAAAGGATGAAACAGCGTCTGTGCCACCAGTAAGTACAGATAGTAACGTTAGTATAAACCCCCTCGCACGGTCCCCGCAGCCGGACATCTTTCTCATGGCTTCTGGAGGGAAACGCTGTAGGAATGCTCAACCGGTGTCGCTTATTCAGCCGACAGAAACTTTCAACCGGTTCTCCCCGTTAAGCGAGTCGGAGGCCGAGACTTCTCTGGTCTCTGCTCCTCCCGTTGTGGGGTCTGAGACGCCGACGGCTCCCACCATTAGCTCTGACAAATTGAAAACCCTAGTCATTGGCGACTCCATTACCCGCAGTATTAGACTTAAAACTAATCATCCAGCGATCATACACTGTTTACCAGGGGGCAGGGCTACCGACGTTAAGGCTAATCTAAAGACGGTGCTGGCTAAAGCTAAAACTGGCGAGTGTAGAGAGTATAGAGATATTGTTATCCACGTCGGCACCAACGATGTTAGGATGAAACAGTCAGAGGTCACCAAGCGCAATATAGCTTCAGCGTGTAAATCAGCTAGAAAGATGTGTCGGCATCGATTAATTGTCTCTGGCCCCCTCCCAGTTAGGGGGAGTGATGAGCTCTACAGCAGAGTCTCACAACTCAATCGCTGGATGAAAACTGTTTTCTGCCCCTCCCAAAAGATAGAATTTGTAGATAACTGGCCCTCTTTCTGGGATTCACCCACAAACAGGACCAAGCCTGGCCTGCTGAGGAGTGACGGACTCCATCCTAGCTGGAGGGGTGCTCTCATCTTATCTACGAACATAGACAGGGCTCTAACTCCTCTAGCTCCACAATGAAATAGGGTGCAGGCCAGGCAACAGGCTGTTAGCCAGCCTGCCAGCTTAGTGGAGTCTGCCACTAGCACAGTTAGCGTAGTCAGCTCAGCTTTCCCCATTGAGACCGTGTCTGTGCCTCGATCTTGGTTGGGCAAAATTAAAAATGGCGGTGTTCGCTTCAGTAATCTTACTAGTATAAAGACCTCCTCCATTCCTGCCATTATTGAAAGAGATTGTGATACTTCACATCTCAAAATTGGGTTACTTAATGTTAGATCCCTCACTTCCAAGGCAGTTATAGTCAATGAACTAATCACTGATCATAATCTTGATGTGATTGGCCTGACTGAAACATGGCTTAAGCCTGATGAATTTACTGTGTTAAATGAGGCCTCACCCCCTGGTTACACTAGTGACCAAACCCCCCGTGCATCCGGCAAAGGCGGAGGGGTTGCTAACATTTACGATAGCAAATTTCAATTTACAAAAAAAAAAACAATGACGTTTTCGTCTTTTGAGCTTCTAGTCATGAAATCTATGCAGCCTACTCAATCACTTTTTATAGCTACTGTTTACAGGCCTCCTGGGCCATATGCAGTGTTCCTTACTGAGTTCCCTGAATTCCTATCGGATCTTGTAGTCATAGCAGATAATATTCTAATTTTTGGTGACTTTAACATTCACATGGAAAAGTCCACAGACCCACTCCAAAAGGCTTTCGGAGCCATCATCGACTCAGTGGGTTTTGTCCAACATGTCTCTGGACCTACTCACTGCCACAGTCATACTCTGGACCTAGTTCAAGGGAGATACTAAAGTGTTTTAGTACTATATCTCTTGACACAATGATGAAAATAATCATGGCCTCCAAACCCTCAAGCTGCATACTGGACCCTATTCCAACTAAACTACTGAAAGAGCTGCTTCCTGTGCTTGGCCCTCCTATGTTGAACATAATAAACGGCTCTCTATCCACCGGATGTGTACCAAGCTCACTAAAAATGGCAGTAATAAAGCCTCTCTTGAAAAAGCCGAATCTTGACCCAGAAATTATAAAAAACTATCGGCCTATATCGAATCTTCCATTCCTCTCAAAAATTTTAGAAAAAGTTGTTGCGCAGCAACTCACTGCCTTCCTGAAGACAAACAATGTATACGAAACGCTTCAGTCTGGTTTTAGACCCCATCATAGCACTGAGACTGCACTTGTGAAGGTGGTAAATGACCTTTTAATGACGTCAGACCGAGGCTCTGCATCTGTCCTCGTGCTCCTAGATCTTAGTGCCGCTTTTGATACCATCGATCACCACATTCTTTTGGAGAGATTGGAAACCCAAATTGGTCTACATGGACAAGTTCTGGCCTGGTTTAGATCTTATCTGTCGGAAAGATATCAGTTTGTCTCTGTGAATGGTTCGTCCTCTGACAAATCAATTGTAAATTTCGGTGTTCCTCAAGGTTCCGTTCTAGGACCACTATTGTTTTCACTATATATTTTACCTCTTGGGGATGTCATTCGAAAACATAATGTTAAATTTCACTGCTATGCGGACGACACACAGCTGTACATTTCAATGAAACATGGTGAAGCCCCAAAATTGCCCTCGCTAGAAGCCTGTGTTTCAGACATAAGGAAGTGGATGGCTGCAAATTTTCTACTTTTAAACTCGGACAAAACAGAGATGCTTGTCCTAGGTCCCAAGAAACAAAGAGATCTTCTGTTGAATCTGACAATTAATCTGGATGGTTGTACAGTCGTCTCAAATAAAACTGTGAAGGACCTCGGCGTTACTCTGGACCCTGATCTCTCTTTTGAAGAACATATCAAGACTGCTTCAAGGACAGCTTTTTTCCATCTACGTAACATTGCAAAAATCAGAAACTTTCTGTCCAAAAATGACGCAGAAAAATTAATCCATGCTTTTGTTACTTCTAGGCTCGACTACTGCAATGCTCTACTTTCCGGCTACCCGGATAAAGCACTAAACAAACTTCAGTTAGTGCTAAATACGGCTGCTAGAATCCTGACTAGAACCAAAAAATTTGATCATATTACTCCAGTGCTAGCTTCCCTACACTGGCTTCCTGTTAAGGCAAGGGCTGATTTCAAGGTTTTACTGCTAACCTACAAAGCATTACATGGGCTTGCTCCTACCTATCTTTCCGATTTGGTCCTGCCGTACATACCTACACGTACGCTACGGTCACAAGACGCAGGCCTCCTAATTGTCCCTAGAATTTCTAAGCAAACGGCTGGAGGTAGGGCTTTCTCCTATAGAGCTCCATTTTTATGGAATGGTCTGCCTACCCATGTGAGAGACGCAGACTCAGTCTCAACCTTTAAGTCTTTACTGAAGACTTATCTCTTCAGTAGGTCCTATGATTAAGTATAGTCTGGCCCAGGAGTGTGAAGGTGAACGGAAAGGCTGGAGCAACGAACCGCCCTTGCTGTCTCTGCCTTGTCGGTTCCCCTCTTCCCACTGGGATTCTCTGCCTCTAACCCTTTTACAGGGGCTGAGTCACTGACTTATTGGTGTTCTTCCATGCCGTCCATGGGAGGGGTGCGTCACTTGAGTAGGTTGAGCCACTGACGTGGTCTTCCTGTCTGGGTTGGCGCCCCCCCCTTGGGTTGTGCCGTGGCAGACATCTTTGTGGGCTATACTCGGCCTTGTCTTCGGACGGTAAGTTGGTGGTTGTAGATATCCCTCTAGTGGTGTGGGGGCTGTGCTTTGGCAAAGTGGGTGGGGTTATATCCTGCCTGTTTGGCCCTGTCCGGGGGTATCATCGGATGGGGCCACAGTGTCTTCTGATCCCTCCTGTCTCAGCCTCCAGTATTTATGCTGCAGTAGTTTATGTGTCGGGGGGCTAGGGTCAGTCTGTTACATCTGGAGTATTCTCTTGTCTTATCCAGTGTCCTGTGTGAATGTAAATATGCTCTCTCTAATTCTCTCTTTCTTTCTTTCTTTCTTTCTCTCGGAGGACCTGAGCCCTAGGACTACCTGGCATGATGACTCCTTGCTGTCCCCAGTCCACCTGGCCATGCTGCTGCTCCAGTTTCAACTGTTCTGCCTGCGGCTACGGAACCCTGACCTGTTCACCGGACGTGCTTGTTGCACCCTCGACAATTACTATGATTATTATTATTTGACCATGCTGGTCATTTACGAACATTTTAACATCTTGACCATGTTCTGTTATAATATCCACCCGGCACAGCCAGAAGAGGACTGGCCACCCCTCATAGCCTGGTTCCTCTCTAGGTTTCTTCCTAGGTTTTTGGCCTTTCTCAGGAGTTTTTCCTAGGGAGTTTTTCCCAGCCACCGTGCTTCTTTCACATGCATTGCTTGCTGTTTGGGGTTTTAGGCTGGGTTTCTGTACAGCACTTTGAGATTTCAGCTGATGTACGAAGGGCTATATAAATAAATTTGATTTGATTTGATTTGATTAATGACCAGAGAACCGAGGGTGGTGTCTGGTCCATATATAGTAGGTATTAATGACCAGAGAACCGAGGGTGGTGTCTGGTCCATATATAGTAGGTATTAATGACCAGAGAACCGAGGGTGGGGTCTGGTCCATATATAGTAGGTATTAATGACCAGAGAACCGAGGGTGGTGTCTGGTCCATATATAGTAGGTATTAATGACCAGAGAACCGAGGGTGATGTCTGTTCCATATATAGTAGGTATTAATGACCAGAGAACCGAGGGTGGTGTCTGGTCCATATATAGTAGGTATTAATGACCAGAACCCATGTGCTGAATAGAGATTCCTCTCCTGGTTCCTCTGTCTCATCAGTCTGACCGAAACGTCTCTAGAACGTCTCTCCACCGTCTGATGTGATGTGATGGTGGGTTTCTTGTCTCTGGTGAGAGACAGATGGACAGGACGGTGGGAGAAGTTCTCCTCTCTCTCTCCGTCAGATTAGATCCATCTCTTCTCCTCCATCTCAATCTCCAGTAAATATATCTTCCTCAAGTCGTTTTCTGTCTTTCCTCCAGCCGTCCTGTACGTCGGTCGCTCCTCTCCTCTGCCGGCCCACTAACCACTCACAGCGTTTGTCTAACGACACAAGTGGCATTTCATTAGCTTGTTATCCCGCGGAGACCTGAACGCTGTACACTCAATAGCATTATGGGTAATTTCTCATAAAGACACATTATTGATCCTGGGCCTGGCCGGGCCCCTACTCTCTACGAGTGCGTCCCAAATGGCACCCTATTCCCTATGTAGTGCACTACTTTTGACCAGGACCTATAGGGGTAGTGCACTACTTTTGACCAATAGTGGATCTGGTGGCATTTGGGCCGGTCTACCTGGTGCTCTAGAAACAGGTCTGTCAGCAGTCCCTGAATCCCTCCTCAACCACGCCATGAAGAATTAAACACAAATTCAATTTGACAGTGGTAAATACCATGGCAATCTCTATATGCAAAGGTTGGGGGGGGGGGGTCG
>NW_021823456.1:795974-884677 GCF_901001165.1 Salmo trutta
CTCTCCCCGCCAATATACCCCCCTACTCTCCTCCATCTATATCCCCATCTCTCCCTCCCCCGTCTCCACCATTACTCTCCTCCCTCCGTACTCACCCCTATCCCTACATCCCACCATACTCTCCTACCAGTTCTTCCCCCCACTCTCCCCCCAAGATAACTTACTCTCCGCCCCATTCTCCCTCACGGTTCTCCTCTACTATCCCCACCCCCCCCCGTCTCCCCTACTCTCCCCCCGTCTCCCCCTACTCTCCCCCCGTCTCCCCCTACTCTCCTCCCCGTCTCCCCCTACTCTCCTCCCCGTCTCCCCCTACTCTCCTCCCCGTCTCCCCCCCTACTCTCCTCCCCGTCAGCCATTAGACATGCTAGCAGACTGACTGCCATATTCCACTCCAGAAGTCAGCCATTAGCCATGCTAGCAGACTGACTGCCATATTCCACTCCAGAAGTCAGCCATTAGCCATGCTAGCAGACTGACTGCCATATTCCACTGCAGAAGTCAGCCATTAGCCATGCTAGCAGACTGACTGCCATATTCCACTGCAGAAGTCAGCCATTAGCCATGCTAGCAGACTGACTGCCATATTCCACTGCAGAAGTTAGCCATTAGCCATGCTAGCCATGCTAGCAGACTGACTGCCATATTCCACTCCAGAAGTCAGCCATTAGCCATGCTAGCAGACTGACTGCCATATTCCACTCCAGAAGTCAGCCATTAGCCATGCTAGCAGACTGACTGCCATATTCCACTCCAGAAGTCAGCTATTAGCCATGCTAGCAGACTGACTGCCATATTCCACTGCAGAAGTTAGCCATTAGCCATGCTAGCAGACTGACTGCCATATTCCACTGCAGAAGTCAGCCATTAGCCATGCTAGCAGACTGACTGCCATATTCCACTGCAGAAGTTAGCCATTAGCCATGCTAGCAGACTGACTGCCATATTCCACTGCAGAAGTCAGCCATTAGCCATGCTAGCAGACTGACTGCCATATTCCACTGCAGAAGTCAGCCATTAGCCATGCTAGTGCCAACGTACTGACAGTTGGTGGACAGTAGAAACTGTTATTTGTTAGCAGTGGTGCTGTGAAGGAAGGAGAACGACAACAGTTATGAAAAGCCAACTGACGTTTACTCCTGAGGTGCTGACCTGTTGCACCCTCGACAACCACTGTGATTATTATTACTTGACCCTGCTGGTCATTTATGAACATTTGAACATCTTGAAGAACAATCTGGCCTTAAATTGCCATGCACTGTTATAATCTCCACCCGGCACAGCCAGAAGAGGACTGGCCACCCCTCAGGGCCTGGTTCCTCTCTAGGTTTCTTCCTTGGTTCTGGCCTTTCTAGAGAGTTTTTCCTAGCCACCGTGCTTCTACACCTGCATTGCTTGCTGTTTGGGGGGTTTTAGGCTGGGGGTTTCTGTACAGCGCTTTGAGATATCAGCTGATGTAAGAAGGGCTTTATAAATACATTTGATTTGATATACACTGTCTACATGACAGAATATCCATTGTATTCCTCGACCCTGAATGATTCAGCAGGATTCAAATGTACACATTTTATTTATCCTAAAAAGTAATAACCTTCTGCTGCTGACAGTTATTTTCTCTGGAACGTTTGTCTGGTTCTTAAATGCAGCTCAAGTTGAAATCTGAAAGGTTAGCATGGCTTCACTTTTCAATGCACTCAAGGCTGCTAAGGATGGAAGGCTGCTGTTGTGGATGTGGGCTTGAAAACACAAACTGCTGTAACAAATGGATTAATAAACATAGAAAATACAGTCAAAAGGAAAAGAGACGGGGGGAAAAAAACCGACAAACTCCATTATAAACTCCGGTATTGTATAAATATAACTAATCGCAGAGCTACTACAGAGACTAACTACAGTACTTGATAAGTTACCACACCAGCAGTAAGCCTTGTGAATGCAAAGGGGAGAAAGAGCAACATTGTTCAACTCATTAGGAAACTAAAAAGAAAAAAAACCCAAACAAGAGTCCAATTAAAACCTCCTTCAATTAGGAGACACTTAAAAAGAGAAATAATAATTCCAGTCCTTTATTCTCTCATCTAGTAATAACAAATACATGACAGGCTTTATCAGCAGCGGGAGCATGCCCTCATCCTTATTAGAGAGGGAGGGAGGGGGGGGATGTAATTAAAGAGACGGCGCTACAAAAAAAAGAAAGAGGGAGAGTTTCTCCTCTCTAATGAGAGTTTATTACCCAGCATTCCCAAATAATGTAAAACGGAACACGCCTGTTTAGCCGTGCTGTCACGCTCATTAGCAGCTGAGCAAAGACAAGATAACGACGAGACAACAATAACATAATCTGAACCTGATTTATAACAGCTCACATATTCTAATGAAAAGGGGGAGAGGAAGAATGCAAGCATATTTAGAAAGCAAGCATGTGGTTTGAGATCACTGTGTTGGCCTAGTTAGTGAGAATGTGGCGGTTGTGGCTACGGCGCTAATGCTAATTCCTTTTGTAATATGCAGATGATATGCAGATCGCTCTCTTTCCTATTCTCAGCAGACATGTTGGGTCATTCAGGGACTTCTCTCTCACGTCAGAAATGAAGAGAGAGAGCAAGAGAGAGAGAGAGCGAGAGAGAGAGAGAGAGAGAGAGAGAGAGAGAGAGGGAGAGAGAGAGAGCGAGAAAGAGCGAGAGAGAGAGAGAGAGAGAGAGAGAGAGAGGGAGAGAGGGAGAGAGAGAGCGACAGAGAGAGAGAGAGACAGAAAGAGAATTAAGTCGAATTATTTGCCTTTAAATACGTTACATTAAAGATTCAGAATTCTAATTAAGAGACAACAGGCGCTGTCAGCCTATAACACGGGTTAGTGAACACGCCACAGACCGCTGCTTCATTCCTACCACTAATAGCTTCAAAAGGAAATAAAGACCCAAGGAAATGAACACGGAACATCTCAATATAGTACTGGGAGGCATTGTGTGTGTGTGTGTGTGTGTGTGTGTGTGTGTGTGTGTGTGTGTGTGTGTGTGTGTGTGTGTCGAGATACACTCTTCTCTCTAAACTTTCAGCAATTAAAAGGGAATATGAAGTGATTGTAAAGAGGCTAACTTATCTCCCTCTCTGAATGGGTAACTTATCTCCCTCTCTGAATGGGTAACTTATCTCCCTCTCTGAATGGGTAACTTATCTCCCTCTCTGAATGGGTAACTTATCTCCCTCTCTGAATGGGTAACTTATCTCCCTCTCTGAATGGGTAACTTATCTCCCTCTCTGAATGGGTAACTTATCTCCCTCTCTGAATGGCTAACTTATCTCCCTCTCTGAATGGCTAACTTATCTCCCTCTCTGAATGGGTAACTTATCTCCCTCTCTGAATGGCTAACTTATCTCCCTCTCTGAATGGGTAACTTATCTCCCTCTCTGAATGGGTAACTTATCTCCCTCTCTGAATGGGTAACTTATCTCCCTCTCTGAATGGGTAACTTATCTCCCTCTCTGAATGGGTAAGTGTGTAATAGGGATTAGATGAAAGAAAAGGAAATATGGCTTGGTATAAAAATGTGAATATGTGAGAGTTTGTTTAGTTTAAATATGGAAATGAACTGGTGTCTTCATCACAGCAATACTACCACAATTGAGAAGAGCAGGAGGTACTTCAATATGTTCAATGAAGATTCTTTCAAATGCCCAACAAGGGGCCTCCCGAGTGGCGCAGTGGTCAGTGATCGGGAGACCCATGGGGACGGCGCACAATTGGCCCAGCGTCGTCCGGGTTAGAGGAGGGTTTGTCCGGCAGTGATGTCCTTGTCCCATCGCGCTCTAGCGACTCCTGTGGCGGGCCGGGCGCAGTGCACGCTGACACGGTCGTCAGGTGTACGCCGTTTCCTCCGACACATTGGTGCGGCTGGCTTCCGGGTTAAGCGGGCATTGTGTCAAGAAGCAGTGCGGCTTGGCTGGGTTGTGTTTCGGAGGACGCACTGCTCTCGACCTTTGCCCCTCCTGAGTTCGTACGGAAGTTGCAGCGATGAGACAAGACTAACTACCAATTGGATACCACAAAATTTAGGAGAAAAAGGGGTAAAAGTAAAAAATAAATCAAATTAAAAGTAATCTACTTCAGTATGTTCAATGAAGATTCTTTCTAAAACACAACAGAAATAAATAATCCACTTAAAGTTTCAAGTTTTATTAGTCGTACCTACGGGATACACATGGGAATACGCCATCCAAATAAATGCTGACTTGCAGGTTCCTTCCTCAATGAAATAACAATAAGAAATAATACAAGTGTAGCCCGTCTTTTCAGCTAGCCATCAGGATACTAGGAAGAGGAGGCCGCGTAGCCCGTCTTTTCAGCTAGCCATCAGGATACTAGGAAGAGGAGGCTGTGTACCAGTCTCTTCAGCTAGCCATCAGGATACTAGGAAGAGGAGGCTGTGTACCAGTCTCTTCAGATAGCCATCAGGATACTAGGAAGAGGAGGCTGTGTACCAGTCTCTTCAGCTAGCCATCAGGATACTAGGAAGAGGAGGCCGCGTAGCCCGTCTTTTCAGCTAGCCATCAGGATACTAGGAAGAGGAGGCCGCGTAGCCCGTCTTTTCAGCTAGCCATCAGGATACTAGGAAGAGGAGGCTGTGTACCAGTCTCTTCAGCTAGCCATCAGGATACTAGGAAGAGGAGGCTGTGTACCAGTCTCTTCAGCTAGCCATCAGGATACTAGGAAGAGGAGGCTGTGTACCAGTCTCTTCAGCTAGCCATCAGGATACTAGGAAGAGGAGGCTGTGTACCAGTCTCTTCAGCTAGCCATCAGGATACTAGGAAAAGGAGGCCGCGTAGCCCGTCTGTTCAGCTAGCCATCAGGATACTAGGAAGAGGAGGCTGTGTACCAGTCTCTTCAGCTAGCCATCAGGAAACTAGGAAGAGGAGGCCGCGTAGCCCGTCTTTTCAGCTAGCCATCAGGATACTAGGAAGAGGAGGCCGCGTAGCCCGTCTGTTCAGCTAGCCATCAGGATACTAGGAAGAGGAGGCTGTGTACCAGTCTCTTCAGCTAGCCATCAGGATACTAGGAAGAGGAGGCTGTGTACCAGTCTCTTCAGCTAGCCATCAGGATACTAGGAAGAGGAGGCTGTGTACCAGTCTCTTCAGCTAGCCATCAGGATACTAGGAAGAGGAGGCCGCTTAGCCCGTCTTTTCAGCTAGCCATCAGGATACTAGGAAGAGGAGGCTGTGTACCAGTCTCTTCAGCTAGCCATCAGGATACTAGGAAAAGGAGGCCGCGTAGCCCGTCTGTTCAGCTAGCCATCAGGATACTAGGAAGAGGAGGCTGTGTACCAGTCTCTTCAGCTAGCCATCAGGAAACTAGGAAGAGGAGGCCGCGTAGCCCGTCTTTTCAGCTAGCCATCAGGATACTAGGAAGAGGAGGCCGCGTAGCCCGTCTGTTCAGCTAGCCATCAGGATACTAGGAAGAGGAGGCTGTGTACCAGTCTCTTCAGCTAGCCATCAGGATACTAGGAAGAGGAGGCTGTGTACCAGTCTCTTCAGCTAGCCATCAGGATACTAGGAAGAGGAGGCTGTGTACCAGACTCTTCAGCTAGCCATCAGGATACTAGGAAGAGGAGGCTGTGTACCAGTCTCTTCAGCTAGCCATCAGGATACTAGGAAGAGGAGGCCGCTTAGCCCGTCTTTTCAGCTAGCCATCAGGATACTAGGAAGAGGAGGCTGTGTACCAGTCTCTTCAGCTAGCCATCAGGATACTAGGAAGAGGAGGCTGTGTACCAGTCTCTTCAGCTAGCCATCAGGATACTAGGAAGAGGAGGCTGTGTACCAGTCTCTTCAGCTAGCCATCAGGATACTAGGAAGAAGAGGCTGTGTACCAGTCTCTTCAGCTAGCCATCAGGATACTAGGAAGAGGAGGCTGTGTACCAGTCTCTTCAGCTAGCCATCAGGATACTAGGAAGAGGAGGCTGTGTACCAGTCTCTTCAGCTAGCCATCAGGATACTAGGAAGAGGAGGCTGTGTACCAGTCTGTTCAGCTAGCCATCAGGATACTAGGAAGAGGAGGCTGTGTACCAGTCTGTTCAGCTAGCCATCAGGATACTAGGAAGAGGAGGCTGTGTACCAGTCTCTTCAGCTAGCCATCAGGATACTAGGAAGAGGAGGCTGTGTACCAGTCTCTTCAGCTAGCCATCAGGATACTAGGAAGAGGAGGCTGTGTACCAGTCTCTTCAGCTAGCCATCAGGATACTAGGAAGAGGAGGCTGTGTACCAGTCTCTTCAGCTAGCCATCAGGATACTAGGAAGAGGAGGCTGTGTACCAGTCTCTTCAGCTAGCCATCAGGATACTAGGAAGAGGAGGCTGTGTACCAGTCTCTTCAGCTAGCCATCAGGATACTAGGAAGAGGAGGCTGTGTACCAGTCTCTTCAGCTAGCCATCAGGATACTAGGAAGAGGAGGCTGTGTACCAGTCTCTTCAGCTAGCCATCAGGATACTAGGAAGAGGAGGCTGTGTACCAGTCTCTTCAGCTAGCCATCAGGATACTAGGAAGAGGAGGCTGTGTACCAGTCTCTTCAGCTAGCCATCAGGATACTAGGAAGAGGAGGCTGTGTACCAGTCTCTTCAGCTAGCCATCAGGATACTAGGAAGAGGAGGCTGTGTACCAGTCTCTTCAGCTAGCCATCAGGATACTAGGAAGAGGAGGCTGTGTACCAGTCTCTTCAGCTAGCCATCAGGATACTAGGAAGAGGAGGCTGTGTACCAGTCTCTTCAGCTAGCCATCAGGATACTAGGAAGAGGAGGCTGTGTACCAGTCTCTTCAGCTAGCCATCAGGATACTAGGAAGAGGAGGCTGTGTACCAGTCTCTTCAGCTAGCCATCAGGATACTAGGAAGAGGAGGCCGCGTAGCCCGTCTGTTCAGCTAGCCATCAGGATACTAGGAAGGGGAGGCTGTGTACCAGTCTCTTCAGCTAGCCATCAGGAAACTAGGAAGAGGAGGCCGCGTAGCCCGTCTTTTCAGCTAGCCATCAGGATACTAGGAAGAGGAGGCCGCGTAGCCCGTCTGTTCAGCTAGCCATCAGGATACTAGGAAGAGGAGGCTGTGTACCAGTCTCTTCAGCTAGCCATCAGGATACTAGGAAGAGGAGGCTGTGTACCAGTCTCTTCAGCTAGCCATCAGGATACTAGGAAGAGGAGGCTGTGTACCAGTCTCTTCAGCTAGCCATCAGGATACTAGGAAGAGGAGGCTGTGTACCAGTCTTTTCAGCGAGCCATCAGGATACTAGGAAGAGGAGGCTGTGTACCAGTCTCTTCAGCTAGCCATCAGGATACTAGGAAGAGGAGGCTGTGTACCAGTCTCTTCAGCTAGCCATCAGGATACTAGGAAGAGGAGGCTGTGTACCAGTCTCTTCAGCTAGCCATCAGGATACTAGGAAGAGGAGGCTGTGTACCAGTCTCTTCAGCTAGCCATCAGGATACTAGGAAGAGGAGGCTGTGTACCAGTCTCTTCAGCTAGCCATCAGGATACTAGGAAGAAGAGGCTGTGTACCAGTCTCTTCAGCTAGCCATCAGGATACTAGGAAGAAGAGGCTGTGTACCAGTCTCTTCAGCTAGCCATCAGGATACTAGGAAGAGGAGGCTGTGTACCAGTCTCTTCAGCTAGCCATCAGGATACTAGGAAGAGGAGGCTGTGTACCAGTCTGTTCAGCTAGCCATCAGGATACTAGGAAGAGGAGGCTGTGTACCAGTCTGTTCAGCTAGCCATCAGGATACTAGGAAGAGGAGGCTGTGTACCAGTCTCTTCAGCTAGCCATCAGGATACTAGGAAGAGGAGGCTGTGTACCAGTCTCTTCAGCTAGCCATCAGGATACTAGGAAGAGGAGGCTGTGTACCAGTCTTTTCAGCGAGCCATCAGGATACTAGGAAGAGGAGGCTGTGTACCAGTCTCTTCAGCTAGCCATCAGGATACTAGGAAGAGGAGGCTGTGTACCAGTCTCTTCAGCTAGCCATCAGGATACTAGGAAGAGGAGGCTGTGTACCAGTCTCTTCAGCTAGCCATCAGGATACTAGGAAGAGGAGGCTGTGTACCAGTCTCTTCAGCTAGCCATCAGGATACTAGGAAGAGGAGGCTGTGTACCAGTCTCTTCAGCTAGCCATCAGGATACTAGGAAGAAGAGGCTGTGTACCAGTCTCTTCAGCTAGCCATCAGGATACTAGGAAGAAGAGGCTGTGTACCAGTCTCTTCAGCTAGCCATCAGGATACTAGGAAGAGGAGGCTGTGTACCAGTCTCTTCAGCTAGCCATCAGGATACTAGGAAGAGGAGGCTGTGTACCAGTCTGTTCAGCTAGCCATCAGGATACTAGGAAGAGGAGGCTGTGTACCAGTCTCTTCAGCTAGCCATCAGGATACTAGGAAGAGGAGGCTGTGTACCAGTCTCTTCAGCTAGCCATCAGGATACTAGGAAGAGGAGGCTGTGTACCAGTCTCTTCAGCTAGCCATCAGGATACTAGGAAGAGGAGGCTGTGTACCAGTCTCTTCAGCTAGCCATCAGGATACTAGGAAGAGGAGGCTGTGTACCAGTCTCTTCAGCTAGCCATCAGGATACTAGGAAGAGGAGGCTGTGTACCAGTCTCTTCAGCTAGCCATCAGGATACTAGGAAGAGGAGGCTGTGTACCAGTCTCTTCAGCTAGCCATCAGGATACTAGGAAGAGGAGGCTGTGTACCAGTCTCTTCAGCTAGCCATCAGGATACTAGGAAGAGGAGGCTGTGTACCAGTCTCTTCAGCTAGCCATCAGGATACTAGGAAGAGGAGGCTGTGTACCAGTCTCTTCAGCTAGCCATCAGGATACTAGGAAGAGGAGGCTGTGTACCAGTCTCTTCAGCTAGCCATCAGGATACTAGGAAGAGGAGGCTGTGTACCAGTCTCTTCAGCTAGCCATCAGGATACTAGGAAGAGGAGGCTGTGTACCAGTCTGTTCAGCTAGCCATCAGGATACTAGGAAGAGGAGGCTGTGTACCAGTCTCTTCAGCTAGCCATCAGGATACTAGGAAGAGGAGGCTGTGTACCAGTCTCTTCAGCTAGCCATCAGGATACTAGGAAGAGGAGGCTGTGTACCAGTCTCTTCAGCTAGCCATCAGGATACTAGGAAGAGGAGGCTGTGTACGAGTCTCTTCAGCTAGCCATCAGGATACTAGGAAGAGGAGGCTGTGTACGAGTCTCTTCAGCTAGCCATCAGGATACTAGGAAGAGGAGGCTGTGTACCAGTCTCTTCAGCTAGCCATCAGGATACTAGGAAGAGGAGGCTGTGTACGAGTCTCTTCAGCTAGCCATCAGGATACTAGGAAGAGGAGGCTGTGTACCAGTCTCTTCAGCTAGCCATCAGGATACTAGGAAGAGGAGGCTGTGTACGAGTCTCTTCAGCTAGCCATCAGGATACTAGGAAGAGGAGGCTGTGTACGAGTCTCTTCAGCTAGCCATCAGGATACTAGGAAGAGGAGGCTGTGTACGAGTCTCTTCAGCTTGGACTCCCACTTTCCTTTCCTTTTAATATGTCAATGAAGATTCTTTCAAAAGCACAACAAAGTATTAATCCAAACAACGACTCTTTGACACTGTCACTGGTGGCAACAGGAACTTGTTGAAGATGAAAGCATCACGTCCTATCGCAACGCATACTTTAACATCACGTCCTATCACAACGCATGATATAACCAATCACGTCCTATCACAACGCACGATATAACCAATCACAACGCATGCTATAACATCACGTCCTATCACAACGCACGATATAACCAATCACAACGCATGCTATAACATCACGTCCTATCACAACGCATGATATACCATCACGTCCTATCACAACGCATGATATAACATCACGTCCTATCACAACGCACGATATAACCAATCACAACGCATGATATAACATCACGTCCTATCACAACGCACGATATAACCAATCACAACGCATGATATAACATCACGTCCTATCACAATGCATGATATAACCAATCACTTTCAAATCCATTCTTCACATAAAGGGGGACTAAAGCAAGCGTGGTCATTGGTTGCCCAATCTAAAGGCTAGGGCTTAGTTTCCCTCCCTTTGAGGTACAAGAGCCGTAGCCTTAACCTTTTCAATTCTTCATGTACTGTTCGTACTGCTCTAATACTTGTCGCCACCAGGTTACCATTCCCTTAGGCACAAAACAGCACCCCGACTCAGAGCCATTGTGGATTTCAAAGCCTCCAGCTGCACCCGCCTTCACTTTGACATGCTACATCCCCATTATGGACACAATAACATGCGTAACACAGACCGAGAGCGCAGAGGAGCTATTCACCATCACACAGAGTCCCAATCAACTCCAGAAGTCATCGCTGTCATCTCCAGGGAGAGAGGAAGGAAAGAGGAAAGAGAAGGTCCGCTACAGCCACCCAAGCTCCACGTCCGAGTCCCAAATGGCCCCCTATTCCCTACATAGTGCACTACATTTGACCAGAGCCCAATGAGGCCCTAGGCTGCACTATATAGGGAATAGGGTACCATTTGGGATACAGACCAGATCCAGACAGTAAATGCCACTTAATAAAAGGCAATGATTTTATTCCCCCCCTCACTCACGTATCTCCTTAAGTATCCAGCACTTCAGCCATACTCACCATCAATCATCGTTGAACAGCCATAAGTGACAGCCATTTCCTGCTATTACCGGGCAGCAGAAAGCAGGGAGAGCTGTGTGTGTTCACGCGTGAACGTGTGGATGTGTGTCGAGTCCCTTAACATCATCGTACTATTATGAGAGGTCCCTGGAGTCTCCAGAGTTTCACGGAGGAGAGCAAAGGTGAATCTATTGTCATGTCCCAGGGTAAATGTGTCAGTCCTGCAGCCTCAGAATGTCTGCTGCATTTTTTGGGGGTTCTTTCTCCCATCGATCTCAGCATGCACAAGAAGCACGAAAGAATAGTGGGACATGAAACTAGCCAGAAGTTGGACACTAACTGAAGTCAGACTCTACGGAACTACAGATGTTGGTAGGTGTAAATGGTACAGCAAGACAGACATACTGTCTTTGTGCGTGACGGATGGACACAACACATTAAGAGGTCGCTGTAGAATCATCTCGATACTACACGAGACAAGAAAGCCTAATTAAGAAAACAGACAAGCCGCTTGATAAACCCATAGCAGCGTATTTCATCCTATCTGTGTTCATAAATCAGCATGTTGATTATGGCCCCCCCCCCCCCTCCCAGTGTTACACTAATTAACGACAGGGATCAGGACCGCATGAAATTACAGCCAACACTAACGGCTGGTTAGCACAGGGGATTGTGACAGATCTGTGACAATCTGAGTGTGTGTGTGTGTGTGTGTGTGTGTGTGTGTGTGTGTGTGTCTGTGTGTAAAAGTTTTACAACAGTCGCTACATCAAAATAATAACCACATCTGTCATCGCAGCGCTTCCCTTTTGGTTATGCAGCGGGTGACTAGCCGGGAAAACAACACAACAGGAAAAGGAAAGAGAAGTCAGGCATGAAAAACGTGACGCTATAGGGGTCGTCTGTGGTGGTATTCACAGTACGCAACACTACCTCTCACACACTGTTCTGTTACCTACTCTGAACGTTCTCACAACACCTCCAGGAAGTCACATGGTTCAGAGTAGGAAAGTAGAACTTGTCTGCCAATCAAAAGTCCACAAACTACTGGGTCAGTGGAACCCACATCACATGACAACCAGGAGCTTTACCTGTGTATCAACTGGTACAAAAGTGGAGTGGGAAAATGGTTGGATAAATGAAAGCGGGTATTGTTTGATGTAGTAGGTGTGGGGTAGAGGATGTTTTACAGTAGTTGGTGTTGCTCAGAACAATGTACAGTCGTGGCCAAAAGTTTTGAGAATAACACAAATATTAATTTCCACAAAGTTTGCTGCTTCTGTGTCTTTAGATATTTTTGTCAGATGTTACTATGGAATACTGAAGTATAATTACAAGCATTTCATAAGTTTCAAAGGCTTTTATTGACAATTACATAAAGTTGATGCAGAGTCAATATTTGCAGTGTTGACCCTTCTTTTTCAAGACCTCTGCAATCCGCCCTGGCATGCTGTCAATTAACTTCTGGGCCACATCCTGACTGATGGCTGCCCATTCTTGCATAATCAATGCTTGGAGTTTGTCAGAATTTGTGGGGTTTTGTTTGTCCACCCGCACCTTGAGGATTGACCACAAGTTCTCTATGGGATTATGGTCTGGGGAGTTTCCTGGCCATGGACCCAAAATATCAATGTTTTGTTACCCGAGCCACTTAGTTATCACTTTTGCCTTATGGCAAGGTGCTCCATCATGCTGGAAATTGCATTGTTTGTCACCAAACTGTTCCTGGATGGTTGGGAGAAGTTGCTCTCGGAGGATGTGTTGGTACCATTCTTTATTCATGGCTGTGTTCTTAGGCAAAATTGTGAGTGAGCTCACTCCCTTGGCTGAAAAGCAACCCCACACATGAATGGTCTCAGGATGCTTTACTGTTGGCATGACACAGGACTGATGGTAGCGCTCACCTTGTCTTCTCTGGACAAGCTTTTTTCCGGATGCCCCAAACAATCGGAAAGGGGATTCATCAGAGAAAATAACTTTACCCCAGTCCTCAGCAGTCCAATCCCTGCACCTTTTGCAGAATATCAGTCTATCCCTGATGTTTTTCCTGGAGAGAAGTGGCTTCTTTGCTGCCCTTCTTGACACCAGGCATCCTCCAAAAGTATTTGCCTCACTGTGCGTGCAGATGCACTCACACCTGCCTGCTGCCATTCCTGAGCAAGCTCTGTACTGGTGGTGCCCCGATCCCGCAGCCGAATCAGCTTTAGGAGACGTTCCTGGCGCTTGCTGGACTTTCTTGGGCGCCCTGAAGCCTTCTTCACAACAATTGAACCGCTCTCCTTGAAGTTCTTGATGATCCGATAAATGGTTGATTTAGGTGCAATCTTACTGGCAGCAATATCCCTGCCTGTGAAGCCTTTTTTTTTGCAAAGCAATGATGACGACATGTGTTTCCTTGCAGGCAACCATGGTTGACAGAGGAAGAACAATGATTCCAAGCACCACCCTCCTTTTGAAGCTTCCAATCTGTTATTCGAACTCAATCAGCATGACAGAGTGATCTCCAGCCTTGTCCTCGTCAACACTCACACCTGTGTTAACAAGAGAATCACTGACATGATGTCAGCTGGTCCTTTTGTGGCAGGGCTGAAATGCAGTGGAAATGTTTTTTGGGGATTCAGTTCATTTGCATGGCAAAGAGGGACTTTGCAATTCATCTGATCACTCTTCATAACATTCTGGAGTATATGCAAATTGCCATCATAAAAACTGAGGCAGCAGACTGTGAAAATGTATATTTGTGTCATTCAAAACTTTTGGCCACGACTGTACTGTTGAATGGTGTTTTACAGTAGTAGGTGGTTAAGAACTATGTACTGTTGAATGGTGTTTTACAGTAGTTGGTGGTTTAGAACAATGTACTGTTGAATGGTGTTTTACAGTAGTTGGTGGTTTAGAACTATGTACTGTTGAATGGTGTTTTACAGTAGTAGGTGGTTAAGAACTATGTACTGTTGAATGGTGTTTTACAGTAGTTGGTGGTTTAGAACAATGTACTGTTGAATGGTGTTTTACAGTAGTTGGTGGTTTAGAACTATGTACTGTTGAATGGTGTTTTACAGTAGTAGGTGGTTAAGAACTATGTACTGTTGAATGGTGTTTTACAGTAGTTGGTGGTTTAGAACAATGTACTGTTGAATGGTGTTTTACAGTAGTTGGTGGTTTAGAACTATGTACTGTTGAATGGTGTTTTACAGTAGTTGGTGGTTTAGAACAATGTACTGTTGAATGGTGTTTTACAGTAGTTGGTGGTTTAGAACTATGTACTGTGTTTTACAGTAGTTGGTGGTTTAGAACACATCTGTATACATGTGGCCCTTGTTTGGACACTGTGTTAACAAACCTCCAAACGAGCTTCAATGCCATACAACACTCCTTCTGGGGCCTCCAACTGCTCTTAAACGCAAGTAAAACTAAATGCATGCTATTCACCCGATCGCTGCCTGCACCTGCCCACCCGACTAGCATCACTACTCTGGACGGCTCTGACTTAAAATATGTGGACAACTACAAATACCTAGGTGTCTGGTTAGACTGTAAACTCTCCTTCCAGACTCATATCAAACATCTCCAATCCAAAGTTAAATCTAGAATTGGCTTCCTATTTCGCAACAAAGCATCCTTCACTCATGCTGCCAAACATACCCTCGTAAAACTGACCATCCTACCGATCCTCAACTTCGGCGATGTAATTTACAAAATAGCCTCCAACACTCTACTCAGCAAACTGGATGCAGTCTATCACAGCGCCATCCGTTTTGTCACCAAAGCCCCATACACTACCCACCACTGCGACCTGTATGCTCTCGTCGGCTGGCCCTCGCTACATATTCGTCGCCAGACCCACTGGCTCCAGGTCATCTATAAGTCTATGCTAGGTAAAGCTCCGCCTTATCTCATCTCACTGGTCACCATAACAACACCCACCCGTAGCACGCGCTCCAGCAGGTATATCTCACTGGTCATCCCCCAAAGCCAACACCTCCTTTGGCCTCCTTTCCTTCCAGTTCTCTGCTGCCAATAACTGGAAAGAATTGCAAAAAACACTGAAGTTGGAGACTTATATTTCCCTCAATAACTTTAAGCACCAGCTATCTGAGCAGCTTACCGACCACTGCAGCTGTACATAGCCCATCTGTAAATAGCCCATCCAACTACCTCATCCCCATATTGTTTTTATTAACTTTTTATGCCCTTTTGCACACCAGTATTTCTACTTGCACATCCTCATCTGCACATCTATCACTCCAGTGTTAATTTGCTAAATTGTAATTACTTCGCTACTATGGCCTATTTATTGCCTTACCTCCTTACTCCATTTGCACACACTGTATATAGATTTTTCTATTGTGTTATTGACAGTATGTTTGTTTATCCCATGTGTAACTCTGTGTTGAAAATGACAACTTGTTCTCAACTGGCCTACCTGGTTAAATAAAGGTGAAATATACATTTAAAAAAAGAACAATGTACTATTGAATGGTGTTTTACAGCAGTTGATGTGTCTCAGAACAATGTACTGTTAGATGGGGTGTATGAGGTGTATGGAAACAGAGTAACATACTGTTAGATGGGGTGTATGAGGTGTATGGAAACAGAGTAACATACTGTTAGATGGGGTGTATAAGGTGTATGGAAACAGAGTAACATACTGTTAGATGGGGTGTATAAGGTGTATGGAAACAGGGTAACATACTGTTAGATGGGGTGTATAAGGTGTAGTGAAACAGTAACATACTGTTAGATGGGGTGTATAAGGTGTATGGAAACAGAGTAACATACTGTTAGATGGGGTGCATAAGGTGTATGGAAACAGAGTAACATACTGTTAGATGGGGTGTATAAGGTGTATGGAAACAGAGTAACATACTGTTAGATGGGGTGTATAAGGTGTAGTGAAACAGAGTAACATACTGTTAGATGGGGTGTATAAGGTGTAGTGAAACAGAGTAACATACTGTTAGATGGGGTGTATAAGGTGTATGGAAACAGAGTAACATACTGTTAGATGGGGTGTATAAGGTGTATGGAAACAGTAACATACTGTTAGATGGGGTGTATAAGGTGTAGTGAAACAGTAACATACTGTTAGATGGGGTGTATAAGGTGTATTGAAACAGTAACATACTGTTAGATGGGGTGTATAAGGTGTAGTGAAACAGTAACATACTGTTAGATGGGGTGTATAAGGTGTATTGAAACAGTAACATACTGTTAGATGGGGTGTATAAGGTGTATTGAAACAGTAACATACTGTTAGATGGGGTGTATAAGGTGTATTGAAACAGTAACATACTGTTAGATGGGGTGTATAAGGTGTGTGTATGGAAACAGTAACATACTGCTGGATGCGCCGTATGGGCAGTGGGAGCAGGTCCTCTAGTTTACAGTTGTGGAACTCTGGTCTGGACTCCTGGAGCTTCTTAAACCTTCTAAAGGCCTTGTTCTTCTTTACCTGGAGCTGAGGACAGAGAACAGACACCATTTAATATTCACCCTGAGTCCTCCACTAACAGAGGAGAGCGAAGAGTTTGACAGAGATGACCTCTCAGAACAGAACATGCCACAGGACAGTCAGTTTCTAAATCAAGGGCATTTCAACTCCCTCCAACGAGGGTGAGCTGCTGTGAACATCAAAAACACTTGTGAAAGTAGCAACCAGAACAACTGTCCACAACCGATAGAATCCTGTCCTGAGACTGTTTTAACAGCAGCCTGTCTCATCACACATATCGCCATCTCTCTGTGTGGCCCCTGTCGCTGTCTGTCTGTGTGGCCCGTCTGCCTGTGTGGCCCCTGTCTGCCTGTGTGGCCCCTGTCTGCCTGTGTGGCCCCTGTCGCTGTCTGTCTGTGTGGCCCCTGTCGCTGTCTGTCTGTGTGGCCCCTGTCGCTGTCTGTGTGGCCCCTGTCTGCCTGTGTGGCCCCTGTCTGCCTGTGTGGCCCCTGTCGCTGTCTGTCTGTGTGGCCCCTGTTGCTGTCTGTGTGGCCCCTGTCGCTGTCTGTCTGTGTACTCCCCCCAACACCAATCACCTTTATGTCAGTCATTATCTCTCTGGGTTGGCAGTCAGGGTGGAAGGGGAAGTCTGTGTGTGAGAGTGACAATATGTGTGTGTTTGTGAGCGTGTTTGTGAGCGTCTGTGTGTGTGTGTGTGTGTTTGAGCACGCTCTCATTAAATATGCACGGGTAAATCATGTCAACATGAGTGTCAACAATATGACAACAGAAAGAGAGACTAATCTTGTCAGCCATCAAAACTAGCATGGCTGCTGTAGGGCCCAAGAAAATCAGCGTTTACGGAAAACGCGGACAGAATCCAGACATTAAAACGCAACTCAATAATATTTAAAAAAAATCTATTGAACTTTCATTCCGGTGAACCATAAGACATGACCATAATGCATCAGGGATTGGTGTTTTCATGCAGCTTTCTGAAACGCCACAGGAATTCCCCTGCCTGTGTGTGTAACAGCCGTTAGCGATAATGTTAATGACACCAGTATTCTGGTAGAGCAGGAAAGGCTCAATTAAAATGTTAACTACAAAAAGTAGCCTAGCTGGCAGAATGGGATCATGATTATTTGCATTCATCCAGTGGCCATTTTTTTCGCAAACTCTGCAATCACAAGAGCATCACAGCAACACAGTCCGTGCTATCTGGGATCCTTGGGACCTCCTTACCGCGTTGAAATTTAAAAACGGTTACGGTAAGCATTATGGTAAGGGTTATGGTTAGGGAAAGGGTTCCCGAGTGGCGTAGCGGTCTAAGGCACTGCAACTCAGTGCTAGAGGATTCACTACAGACCCTGGTTCGATTCCGGGCTGTATCACAACTGGCCGTTATTGGGAGTACCATAGTGGGGAGCAAAATTGACCCAGCGTCGTCCGGGTTTGTTCTTAACTGACTTGCCTAGTTAAATAAAGGTTAAATAAAATAAAGGATTAAGGCTACGGTTTAGGGTAGGGACATCCCAAGGATCCCAGATAGCACTGACCACAGCAACACCTCAATCAATCAACAGTCTCTTCCTGGTGCACACTGACCACAACAACACCTCTTAACCAATCAAGTCTCTTCCTGGTGCACACTGACCACAATAACACCTCTTAACCAAATCAACAGTCTCTTCCTGGTGCACACTGACCACAATAACACCTCTTAACCAATCAACAGTCTCTTCCTGGTGCACACTGGAATTAAAGGGTAACTACATCCCCCCAACAATGGAAATTTCTTCAATATTTCCAAGACGTAAAAAACGGTCTCCTGATGTGGTTTAAACATTGTTGTGGACTTAAAAATATCCATTTGTGTTTTCTATAAAAAAAATTAAAAATGATTCTGAGAGCCAAAAACCTGGAAAAAGGGAAACCAGGAAAAACCAAACGGAGAAAAGGGAATTTGGTGCGTTTACACTGCGATGATGAGCTCAACGTGAGAGGAATCACTGATGAACAAGAGGGAAATCAGAAACTAACATTTCAACACTATGGAGCTAACATCTCTGTGAGGGAAGACCTCAAAACTAAAATACTGCTTACTGAAGAGCCACGACATCTCTACCTACCTAGCATCCTCTCCTAGTCACCTGTGGTTGGTTACCTGTGGTTGGTTACCTGTGGTTAACCCTGCACGGAGCCGACAGCTGCAGTGATATGAATGTCTTTGGTTAAGAGGAAGGATGATTCTGTCTGCAGATAGACCATTGACTGATCTCATTGATTAGGAACAGAGCAGGGGAGTTGGAATTGATTCCTCCACCGGGTCTACATAGCTAACACGCCTGTAATTGCTGAAACATGGGGCTGTGTGTTATTAGCGTGTTAGAGACTCGTTAGCGTGTTAACAGGCTGAGGTGATAAAAACAGTGCCTTCTGAAAGTATTCATACCCCTTGACTTATTCCACATTGTGTTGTGTTATAGTCTGAATTGAAAATAGATTCACACACCCACCTACACACAATACCAGATAATGACAAAAATGAATAACATGTTTTTAGAAATTGTTGCAAATGTATTGAAAATGAAATACAGAAATATAATTTACATAAGTATTCACACCAGAGTCAACACTTTGTATAAAACACATTAGGCAGCGATTACAGCTGTGAGTCTTTTTGGGCAAATCTCTAAGAGCTTTGTACACATGGATTGTACAATATTTGTCCATTATTCTTTAAAAAAAAATGATTCAAGCTCTGTCAAGTTGGTTGTTGATCATTGCTCGACAGCCATTTTCAAGTCTTGCTGGAGATTTCCAAGCCGATTTCAATTCAAACTGTAACTAGGCCACTCAGGAACATTCAATGTCGTCTTGGTAAACAACTCCAGTGTAGATTTGGCCTCATGTTTTATGGTTATTGTCCTGATGAAAGATGAATGTCTCCCAGTGTCTGTTGGAAAGCAGACTGAACCAGGTTTTCCTCTAGGATATTTCCTGTGCTTATAGCTGTATTCCATTTCTTTTTATCCTAAGAAACTCCCTTCAGATGATAAGCATGCCCATAACATGATGCAGCTATTTTTTTTTCAGTATTACTTACAGTACCAGTCAAAAGTTTGGACACACCTACTCACTCAAGGATTTTTCTTAATTGTTTCTATTTTCTACATTGTAGAATAATAGGGAAGACATAAAAACAATGAAATAACACATATGGAATCATGTAGTAACCACATTTTTTTTTTAAATAAATAAATAGAAATATATTTTATATTTGAGATTCTTCAAAGTAGTCACCCTTTCCCTTGACAGCTTTGCACTCGCTTGGCATTCTCTCAACCAGCTTCATGAGGTAGTCACCAGGAATGCCTTTCAATTAACAGGTGTCTTCTTAAAAGCTAATTTGTGGAATAGCTTTCCTTCTTAATGCGTTTGAGCCAATCAGTTGTGTTGTGACAAGGTAGGGGTGGTATACAGAAGATAGCCCTATTTGGTAAAAGACCAAGTCCATATTATGGCAACAACAGCTCAAATAAGCAAAGAGAAACGACAGCCCATCATTACAGTCCATCAATATGGAACATTTCAAGAACTTTGAAAGTTTCTTCAGGTGAGGTCACAAAAACCATCAAGCGCTATGATGAAACTGGCTCTCATGAGGACCGTCACAGGAAAGGAAGACCCAGAGTTACCTCTGCTGCAGAGGATAAGTTCATTAGAGTTAACTGCACCTCAAATTGCAGCTCAAAGTTCTTCAGAGTTCAAGTAACAGACGCATCTCAACATCAACTGTTCAGAGAAGACCGCGTAATTTTTTTTTTTTTACCTTTATTTTACCAGGTAAGTTGACTGAGAACACATTCTCATTTACAGCAACGACCTGGGGAATAGTTTCAGGGGAGAGGGGGATGAATGAGCCAATTGTAAGCTGGGGATGATTAGGTGGCCATGATGGTATGAGGTCCAAATTGGGAATTTAGCCAGGACACCAGCATTAACAACCCTCCTTTTACAATAAGTGCAATGGGATCTTTGATGACCTCAGAGAGTCAGGACACCCGTTTAACGTCCCATCCGAAAGACGGCACCCTACACAAGGCAGTGTCCCCAATCACTGCCCTGGGGCATTGGGATATTTTTTAGACCAGAGGAAAGAGTGCCTCCTACTGGCCCTCCAACACCACTTCCAGCAGCGTCTGGTCTCCCATCCAGGGACTGACCAGGACCAACCCTGCTTAGCTTCAGAAGCAAGCCAGCAGTGGGATGCAGGGTGGTATGCTGCTGAATCAGGACTTCATGGTTGAATTGCTGCAAAGAAACCACTACTAAAGGACACCAATAAGAAGAAGAAGATACCTGCTTGAGCCAAGAAACACGAGCAATGGACATTAGACTGGTGGAAATTTGTCCTTTGGTCTGATGAGTCAAAATTTGAGATTTTGGGTTCCAACCGCCGTGTCTTTGTGGGATGCAGAGAAGGTGAACAGATGATCTACGCATTTGTGGTTCCCACTGTGAAGCATGGAGGAGGAAGTGTAATGGTGCTTTGCTGGTGATACTGTCTGTGATTTATTTAGAATTCAAAGCACACTTAACCAGCATGGTTACCACAGCATTCTGCAGTGATACACCATCCTATCTGGTTTGCGCTTAGTGGGACTATAATTTATTTTTCAACAGGACAATGCCCAACACAATCTCCTGGCTGTGTAAAGGCTATTTGACCTGGCCTCCAAAATCACCCAACCTCAACCCAATTGAGATGGTTTGGGATGAGTTGGACCGCAGAGTGAAGGAAAAGCAGCCAACAGGTGCTCAGCATATGTGGGAACTCAATTCCTCATGAAGCTGGTTGACAGAATGCCAAGTGTGTGCAAAGCTGTCATCAAGGCAAAGGGTGGCTACTTTGAAGAATCTCAAATATATCTTGAATGCTTTAACACTGTTTTGGTTATCACATGACTCCACATGTGTTAGTTCATAATTTTGATATCTTCACTATTAATCTACAATGTAGACAATAGTAAAACATAAAAGAAAAACCCTTGAATGAGTAGGTGTGCAAACGTTTGACTGGTACTTTAAAGTGCCTTATTGCAAATAGGATGCATGTTTTGGAATATGTTTATTCTGTACAGGCATCCTTCTTTCCCCTCTGTCATTTAGGTTAGTATTGTGGAGTTTGTACAACTGTCACAGCGGTCGATGAAAGGGGACCAAGGCGCAGCGTGTAGATTGCTCATTCTTACTTTATTTGATGAGAACACTTAAACAAAATAACAAAACGACAGCCAGCAGTTCCGTAAGGTACTCAGACAAAACGGAAAACAACTACCCACAACTCCAAAGGAAAAACAGGCTGCCTAAGTATGGCTTCCAATCAGAGACAACGAAAGACACCTGCCTGATTGGAAACCATACCCGGCCGAACATGAAAACCAACACATAGAAAATGATAACTAGAACAATCCCACATAGAAACAGAAAACTCAAAAATACCTACAAAACAAACCCCCCCCTGCCAAGCCCTGACCACTCTACTACGGCAAATAATCTCTTTCACTGGTCAGGACGTGACAGTACCCCCCCCCCCGAAGGTGCAGACCCCGACTGCACACAAACCAAAACCCCACAAAAACAACCCTAAACAAAAAGGGAGGGAAGGGAGGGTGGCCACCATCCGTGACGGCTCCTGCGCTACACCCAGACCCTTCGCCAATCCTCCAGCTACGGTGGTGGCTCCGGCTCCGGGCGTAGCCCCCGTCCTGCCCGCAGATCCCTCTGCTTCTGGAACCCTGACCTGTGGATCATTACCAGAGTCTCCGTGCCGAGGACCTTCGCCGCAGGCTCCGTGCCGAGGACCTTCGCCGCAGGCTCCGTGCCGAGGATCATCACTGGAGGCTCCGGGCCATGGATCATCACTGGAGGCTCTGGGCCATGGATCATCACTGGAGGCTTCGGGCCATGGATTATCACTGGAGGCTTCGGGCCATGGATTATCACTGGAGGCTTCGTGCCATGGATTATCACTGGAGGCTTCTGACCATTGATCATCACTGGAGGCTTCCTACGGGGAGCTGGAACCGGTCTCACCAGACTGGGGAGACGCACTGAGGACCGCGTGCTCAAAGCAGGCACCGGCCGTACTGGGCTATGGAGGCGTACTAGAGGGAGAGTGCGCGGAGCAGGCACAGGACGCACTGGGCCTTGGAGGCGCACTGGAGGTCTGGCGCTTAGGGCTGGCACAACCCGTCCTGGCTCGATCTTAACCATAGCCCAGCGAGGGCGGGGAGCTGGAATAGGCTGCACTGGGTTGAGCTGGCGAACTGGGGTTACCGTGCGCAGAGCAGGCGCAGGATAACCTGGGCCGAGGAGACGCACCGGAGACCAGATATACGTTGAACCGGTGCACTTCTCCCTGGCTGCCGGCCAACTCTAGCACGCAACGGTGAGGAGCTTGCACCGAGCGCACGGGGCTGTGAGTGCGCATGGGCGACACCGTGCGCACAACACGGTGCTTCTACCGTCACTCGCTCCCCACGGTAAGCACGGGGAGTTAGCTCAGGTCTTAACCTCGCCTTCGCCAATCTACCTGTGTGCCCCCCCAAAAAAATTGTTTGGCCGCTGCCTCTCGGCCTCTTCTTGCCTGCCTAGCCGTTCCTCCCAGTATCGTCGTTCCACCTTCACTGCCTCAATCTCCCACTGTGGACAGCGATACTCCCCAGGGCTTGTCCAGGGTCCTGCCCCATCTAAGATCTCCTCCCAGGTCCACTCCTCTGAACCATACTGCTGGGTCCTGCTCTTCCTCCTCGAGAATGCACGCTGCTTGGTCCGTTGGTGGTGGGTAGTTCTGTCACAGCAGTTGATGAAAGGGGACCAAGGCACAGCGTGTAGAGTGCTCATTCTTACTTTATTTGATGAGAACACTTAAACAAAATAACAAAAACGTATATATAAAATATATATATTTTTTTTTTATCTACCAATCAGTGCCCTTCCTTGCGAGGCATTAACCTTGGTATTTGTGGTTGAATCTGGGCTTAAAATTCACTCCTGAATTGAGGGACTTTACAGATAATGTGTGGGGTACAGAGATGGGATAGTCATTCAGCAACCATGTTAACCTCTATTATTGAACAAGGAATGAGTCCATGCAACTAACTTTGCGATATGTTAAGCACATTTCTACTCCTGAACGTATTTAGGCTTGACCTAACACCGTGAAATGCTTGCTTACAAGCCCTTAACCAACAGGTCAAGAAAATATTTATCAAATAAACAAAAAGTAAAAAATGTTTTTTTTTTAAAGTAACAATAAAATAACAATAATGAGGCTATATACAGGGGGTAGAGGTTAGTTGAGGTAATTTGTACATGTAGGTAGGGGAGACGTGACTATGCATAGATAATAAACAGCGAGTAGCAGCAGTGTACAAAACAAATGGGGGGGATCAATGTAAATAGTCCGGTGGCCATTTGAATAATTGTTCAGCAGTCTTATGGCTTCGGGGGTAGAAGCTGTTAAGGAGCCTTTTGGTCCTAGACTTGGCGCTCCGGTACCGCTTGCCGTGCGGTAGCAGAGAGAACAGGGTGACTGGAGACTGACAATTTTTTGTGCCTTTTTCTGACATTGCCTAGTATACAGGTCCTGGATGGCAGGAAGTTTGGCCCCAGTGATGTACTCAGCCATACGCACTACCCTCTGTAGTGCCTTGCGGTCAGAGGCCGAGCAGTTGCCATAGCAGGCCGTGATGCAATCGGTCAGGATGCTCTCGATGGTGCAGCTGTAGAACCTTTTGAGGATCTGAGGACCCATGCCAAATCTTTTCAGTCTCCTGAGGGGGAAAAGGTTTTGTCGTGCCCTCTTCACGATTGTCTTGGTGTGTTTGAACCTCGATAGTTTGTTTGTGATGTGGACACCAAGGAACTTGAAACTCTCGACCTGCTCCACTACAACCCCGTCGATGAGAATGGGGGCGTGCTCAGTCCTCCTTTTCCTGTAGTCCACAATCTCCTTTGTCTTGATCCCCTTGAGGGAGACGTTGTTGTCCTTGCACCACACGGTCAGGTCTCTGACCTCCTCCCAATAGGCTGTATCATCGTTGTCGGTGATCAGGCCTACCACTGTTGTGACGTCAGCAAACTTAACGATGGTGTTGGAGTCGTGCTTGGCCACGCAGTCGTAGGTGAACAGGCAGTACAGGAGGGGACTAAGCATGCATCCCTGAGGAGCCCCTGTGTTGAGGATCAGCGTGGCACGTGTAGTTGCCTAACCTGACACCAGATGGGTGCAATGAAATGTGTTGTTTTACAGGGTCAGCCATTGTAGTATGATTGGTGAAGTGAAATGTGTTGTTTTACAGGGTCAGCCATTGTAGTATGATTGGTGCAGTGTAATGTGTTGTTTTACAGGGTCAGACACAGTAGTACAGCACCCCTACAGCAAATTAGGGTTCAGTGCCTTGCTCAAGGACACAGATTTTTCCACGGATCTACACTTCCTTAAGTGAAGCAAATCTGGCTGCACCCTATTCAGTGCACTACTTTTGGTCTGGCCAAACGAACAAGGCTAAATAAAAAGGCACAACAAATGTGTTTCCGTCCTCAGACCCGACGTCATTAACCAGACGTGTTTCTGTCCTCAGACCGACGTCATTAACCAGACGTGTTTCTGTCCTCAGACCGACGTCATTAACCAGACGTGTTTCTGTCCTCAGACCGACGTCATTAACCAGACGTGTTTCTGTCCTCAGACCGACGTCATTAACCAGACGTGTTTCTGTTCTCAGACCGACGTCATTAACCAGACGTGTTTCTGTCCTCAGACCGACGTCATTAACCAGACGTGTTTCTGTCCTCAGACCGACGTCATTAACCAGACGTGTTTCTGTCCTCAGACCGACGTCATTAACCAGACGTGTTTCTGTCCTCAGACCGACGTCATTAACCAGACGTGTTTCTGTCCTCAGACCGACGTCATTAACCAGACGTGTTTCTGTCCTCAGACCAACAGAACATTGAGGCATGTCAGTAGACAGTGAAGCAAGGTGTTTCCAGTGGGAGTGTGTAATCTAACAGGCATAATGCCAGATCATTTCATTTCCTCCATATTATCAGTCCTCAGTGAGGTACTTCATCCATGCTGCTGATAGAGGTACAGGTGCTTTATGAGCTACAGGGATAATTAGCACAGATACTATCCCCATCGCACCTTTTTAGTGCCAAATGATGGAGGGATGGAGGGAGGCTGTAACACTTAGGACATCCGTAATGATGGAGAGACAGAGATGGAGGCTGTACCACTTAAGACAGCCTTAATGATAGAGAGAGAGAGGGAGGGAGGTTGTACCACTTCAGAGCCTTAATGATGGAGAGACAGAGACAGAGGGATGGAGGCTGTAACACTTAAGATAGCCTTAATGGAGAGAGAAACAGTGACAGTGTAGGTCTACAATCTTGTCCCTGACATCTATATAGTCTTGTATGGGGTGGTCTATATAGTCTTATACAGTCCTGTATGGGGTGGTCTATATGGTCTTAACCAGTCCTGTATGGGGTGGTCTATATGGTCTTAACCAGTCCTGTATGGGGTGGTCTATATAGTCTTATACAGTCCTGTATGGGGTGGTCTATATAGTCTTATACAGTCCTGTATGGGGTGGTCTATATAGTCTTAACCAGTCCTGTATGGGGTGGTCTATATAGTCTTAACCAGTCCTGTATGGGGTGGTCTATATAGTCTTAACCAGTCCTGTATGGGGTGGTCTATATAGTCTTAACCAGTCCTGTATGGGGTGGTCTATATAGTCTTAACCAGTCCTGTATGGGGTGGTCTATATAGTCTTAACCAGTCCTGTATGGGGTGGTCTATATAGTCTTAACCAGTCCTGTATGGGGTGGTCTATATAGTCCTGTATGGGGTGGTCTATATAGTCTTATACAGTCCTGTATGGGGTGGTCTATATAGTCTTAACCAGTCCTGTATGGGGTGGTCTATATAGTCATGTATGGGGTGGTCTATATAGTCTTAACCAGTCCTGTATGGGGTGGTCTATACAGTCCTGTATGGGGTGGTCTATATAGTCTTAACCAGTCCTGTATGGGGTGGTCTATATGGTCTTATACAGTCCTGTATGGGGTGGTCTATATAGTCTTATACAGTCCTGTATGGGGTGGTCTATATAGTCTTATACAGTCCTGTATGGGGTGGTCTATATAGTCTTATACAGTCCTGTATGGGGTAGTCTTATACAGTCCTGTATGGGGTGGTCTATACAGTCCTGTATGGGGTTGTCTATATGGTCTTAACCAGTCCTGTATGGGGTGGTCTATATAGTCTTATACAGTCCTGTATGGGGTGGTCTATATAGTCTTATACAGTCCTGTATGGGGTGGTCTATATGGTCTTAACCAGTCCTGTATGGGGTGGTCTATATAGTCTTATACAGTCCTGTATGGGGTGGTCTATATGGTCTTAACCAGTCCTGTATGGGGTGGTCTATATAGTCTTATACAGTCCTGTATGGGGTGGTCTATATAGTCTTATACAGTCCTGTATGGGGTGGTCTATATAGTCTTATACAGTCCTGTATGGGGTGGTCTATATAGTCTTATACAGTCCTGTATGGGGTGGTCTATATAGTCTTATACAGTCCTGTATGGGGTGGTCTATATAGTCTTATACAGTCCTGTATGGGGTGGTCTATATAGTCTTATACAGTCCTGTATGGGGTGGTCTATATAGTCTTATACAGTCCTGTATGGGGTGGTCTATATAGTCTTAACCAGTCCTGTATGGGGTGGTCTATATAGTCCTGTATGGGGTGGTCTATATAGTCTTAACCAGTCCTGTATGGAGTGGTCTATATAGTCTTATACAGTCCTGTATGGGGTGGTCTATATAGTCTTAACCAGTCCTGTATGGGGTGGTCTATATAGTCCTGTATGGGGTGGTCTATATAGTCTTAACCAGTCCTGTATGGGGTGGTCTATATAGTCTTACACAGTCCTGTATGGGGTGGTCTATATAGTCTTAACCAGTCCTGTATGGGGTGGTCTATATAGTCTTATACAGTCCTGTATGGGGTGGTCTATATAGTCTTATACAGTCCTGTATGGGGTGGTCTATATAGTCTTAACCAGTCCTGTATGGGGTGGTCTATATAGTCCTGTATGGGGTGGTCTATATAGTCTTAACCAGTCCTGTATGGGGTGGTCTATATAGTCTTATACAGTCCTGTATGGGGTGGTCTATATAGTCTTATACAGTCCTGTATGGGGTGGTCTATATAGTCTTATACAGTCCTGTATGGGGTGGTCTATATAGTCTTATACAGTCCTGTATGGGGTGGTCTATATAGTCTTATACAGTCCTGTATGGGGTGGTCTATATAGTCTTATACAGTCCTGTATGGGGTGGTCTATATAGTCTTATACAGTCCTGTATGGGGTGGTCTATATAGTCTTATACAGTCCTGTATGGGGTGGTCTATATAGTCTTAACCAGTCCTGTATGGGGTGGTCTATATAGTCTTAACCAGTCCTGTATGGGGTGGTCTATATAGTCTTAACCAGTCCTGTATGGGGTGGTCTATATAGTCCTGTATGGGGTGGTCTATATAGTCCTGTATGGGGTGGTCTATATAGTCTTAACCAGTCCTGTATGGGGTGGTCTATATAGTCTTATACAGTCCTGTATGGGGTGGTCTATATAGTCTTATACAGTCCTGTATGGGGTGGTCTATATAGTCCTGTATGGGGTGGTCTATATAGTCTTATACAGTCCTGTATGGGGTGGTCTATATAGTCCTGTATGGGGTGGTCTATATAGTCTTAACCAGTCCTGTATGGGGTGGTCTATATAGTCTTAACCAGTCCTGTATGGGGTGGTCTATATAGTCTTATACAGTCCTGTATGGGGTGGTCTATATAGTCTTATACAGTCCTGTATGGGGTGGTCTATATAGTCTTATACAGTCCTGTATGGGGTGGTCTATATAGTCTTATACAGTCCTGTATGGGGTGGTCTATATAGTCTTATCCAGTCCTGTATGGGGTGGTCTATATAGTCTTATACAGTCCTGTATGGGGTGGTCTATATAGTCTTATACAGTCCTGTATGGGGTGGTCTATATAGTCTTATACAGTCCTGTATGGGGTGGTCTATATAGTCTTATACAGTCCTGTATGGGGTGGTCTATATAGTCTTCATACAGTCCTGTATGATGGGGTGGTCTATATAGTCTCATACAGTCCTGTATGGGGTGGTCATATTAGGTCCTTATACAGTCCTGTATGGGGTGGTTTCTATATAGTCTTATTACAGTCCTGTCAGGGGTGGTCATATAGTCCTTATGGGAGTGGTACTGATAGGAGGTCGGTAACCTAGTCCTGTAATGGGGGGTCTATATAGTCTTATACAGTCCTGTATGGGTGGTCTATATAGTCTTATACAGTCCTGTATGGGGTGGTCTATATAGTCTTATACAGTCCTGTATGGGGTGGTCTATATAGTCTTATACAGTCCTGTATGGGGTGGTCCTATATAGTCTTAACCAGTCCTGTATGGGGTGGTCTATATAGTCTTAACCAGTCCTGTATGGGGTGGTCTATATAGTCTTAACCAGTCCTGTATGGGGTGGTCTATATAGTCTTAACCAGTCCTGTATGAGTGGTCTATATAGTCTTATACAGTCCTGTATGGGGTGGTCTATATAGTCTTATACAGTCCTGTATGGGGTGGTCTATATAGTCTTATACAGTCCTGTATGGGGTGGTCTATATAGTCTTAACCAGTCCTGTATGGGGTGGTCTATATAGTCTTATACAGTCCTGTATGGGGTGGTCTATATAGTCTTATACAGTCCTGTATGGGGTGGTCTATATAGTCTTAACCAGTCCTGTATGGGGTGGTCTATATAGTCTTAACCAGTCCTGTATGGGGTGGTCTATATAGTCTTATACAGTCCTGTATGTGGTGGTCTATATAGTCTTATACAGTCCTGTATGGGGTGGTCTATATAGTCTTATACAGTCCTGTATGGGGTGGTCTATATAGTCTTATACAGTCCTGTATGTGGTGGTCTATATAGTCTTATACAGTCCTGTATGGGGTGGTCTATATAGTCTTATACAGTCCTGTATGACAGCTTTGAACGCTATAGGCCCAAATCAGACAAATGTTTTTGTTTTGCCAAGCATCTCCAATGATACATATTGAATACATATTCATGAAACATATTGACTCTATATGCATGTGTCAGATTACAACATGGAGGTCACCCTCAGTCCATGTAATTGATCAGCTATAACACAAATAGCAATTTAGGTGTTCTTACCGGAACACAGAACCTCACAGGGTTCTGAGAGTTGTTGTTCACAACGATAGAATAAGAAGTGGTGTTCTTACCGGAACACAGAACCTCACAGGGTTCTGAGAGTTGTTGTTCACAACGATAGAATAAGAAGTGGTGTTCTTACCGGAACACAGAACCTCACAGGGTTCTGAGAGTTGTTATTCACAACGATAGAATAAGAAGCGGTGTTCTTACCGGAACACAGAACCTCACAGGGTTCTGAGAGTTGTTGTTCACAACGATAGAATAAGAAGCGGTGTTCTTACCGGAACACAGAACCTCACAGGGTTCTGAGAGTTGTTGTTCACAACGATAGAATAAGAAGTGGTGTTCTTACCGGAACACAGAACCTCACAGGGTTCTGAGAGTTGTTGTTCACATCGATATAATAAGAAGTGGTGTTCTTACCGCCAGGACCTTGTTGGCGTTCTGGATGTTGTCTATGTAGGTAACGTAGTGGTGGAGGTGAGGACAGAAGTCATCAAATCCTCGCCCAAAGTCCCCGTTCTCCAGACGGACCAACAACGTCCTGCACAGAGTAGAGAGAGACAATTAATAGTGATAATCACCATCAACAACACATCCTCATGCAAGATAACAAGTCAAGATAATCACAATATAGTATTGGCAACTAAGTATCGTGACAATATCGTATCGTCCCTGGAAATTCCCTGCCCTAGAAATATTGCAATGAACATCACGGTACGATATTCTCACAATACTTAGGTGCAGATACGATATGTAGATCTGATTCTATATGTAGATCTGATTCTATATGTAGTGTGATTAGGAATTGGTTGGTATAGGTATAGCGGGTGTCAGTATAGCGGGTGTAGGTATAGCGGGTGTTGGGTCTCGTGTGGCTCAGTTGGTAGAGCATGGTGTTTGCAACGCCAGGGTTGTGGGTTTGATTCCCACGGGGACCAGTACGGAGAAGGAAGAAAAAAAATGAAATGTATGAAATGTCTGCATTCACTACTGTGAGTCGCTCTGGATAAGAGCGTCTGCTAAATGACTAAAATGTAAATGTATAGTGGTTATAATGGGTATAGTGGGTATAGTGGGTATAGGTGGTATAGTGGATATAGGTATAGTGGGTATAGTGGGTATAGGTGGTATAGTGGGTATAGGTGGTATAGTGGGTATAGGTGGTATAGTGGGTATAGAGGGTATAGTGGGTATAGGTGGTATAGTGGTATAGGTGGTATAGTGGGTACAGGTGGTATAGTGGGTATAGGTACAGTGGGTACAGGTGGTATAGGTGGTATAGTGGGTATAGGTGGTGTGGGTATAGTGGGGGGGGGAAGTATTTGATCACTGCTGATTTTGTACGTTTGCCCACTTACAAAGAAATGATCAGTCTATAATTTTAATGGTAGGTTTATTTGAACAGTGAGAGACAGAATAACAACAACAAAAATCCAGAAAAACGCATGTCAACAATGTTATAAATTGATTTGCATTTTAATGAGGGAAATAAGTATTTGACCCCTCTGCAAAACATGACTTAGTACTTGGTGGCAAAACCCTTGTTGGCAATCACAGAGGTCAGACGTTTCTTGTAGTTGGCCACCAGGTTTGCACACATCTCAGGAGGGATTTTGTCCCACTCCTTTTTGCAGATCTTCTCCAAGTCATTAAGGTTTCGAGGCTGACGTTTGGCAACTCGAACCTTCAGCTTCTTCCACAGATTTTCTATGGGATTAAGGTCTGGAGACTGCCTAGGCCACTCCAGGACCTTAATGTGCTTCTTCTTGAGCCACTCCTTTGTTGCCTTGGCCTTGTGTTTTGGGTCATTGTCATGCTGGAATACCCATCCACGGCCCATTTTCAATGCCCTGGCTGAGGGAAGGAGGTTCTCACCCAAGATTTGACGGTACATGGCCCCGTCCATCGTCCCTTTGATGCGGTGAAGTTGTCTTGCCCCCTTAGCAGAAAAACAACCCCAAAGCATAATGTTTCCACCTCCATGTTTGACGGTGGGGATGGTGTTCTTGGGATCATAGGCAGCATTCCTCCTCCTCCAAACACGGCGAGTTGAGTTGATGTCACAGAGCTCCATTTTGGTCTCATCTGACCACAACACTTTCACCAGTTGTCCTCTGAGTCATTCAGATGTTCATTGGCAAACTTCAGACGGGCATGTATATGTATTCTTGAGCAGGGGGACCTTGCGGGCGCTGCAGGATTTCAGTCCTTCACGGCGTAGTGTGTTGTTGTTTTCTTGGTGACTATGGTCCCAGCTGCCTTGAGATCATTGACAAGATCCTCCCGTGTAGTTCTGGGCTGATTCCTCACCGTTCTCATGATCATTGCAACTCCATGAGGTGAGATCTTGCATGGAGCCCCAGGCCGAGGGATATTGACAGTTCTTTTGTGTTTCTTCCATTTGTGAATAATCGCACCAAATGTTGTCACCTTCTCACCAAGCTGCTTGGCGATGGTCTTGCAGCCCATTCCAGCCTTGTGTAGGTCTACAATCTTGTCCCTGACATCCTTGGAGAGCTCTTTGGTCTTGGCAATGGTGGAGAGTTTGGAATCTGATTGATTGATTGATTCTGTGGACAGGTGTCTTTTTTTTTACAGGTAACAAGCTGCGGTTAGGAGCACTCCCTTTAACTTCTATGGGCAACGTGGGACGCTAGCGTCCCACCCGCGGTACACACTATCAACAGCCAGTGAAATATCAGAGCGCCAAATTTGAAAACAACAAAATGTCATAATTCAAATTTCTCAAACATACAACATATATTACACCATTTGAAAGATAAACATCTCCTTAATCTAACCATGTTGTCCGATTTCAAAAGGCTTTACGGCGAAAGCATAAAGTTAGATTATGTTAGGAGAGTACATAGACAAAACATTACACACAGCCATTTTCAATGCAAGAACAGGCGTCACCAAAAGCAGAAAACCAGCTAAAATTATGCACTAACCTTTGACAATCTTCATCAGATGACACTCCTAGGACATTATGTTAGAACACAAAATGCATGTATTGTCTATCAAGTTCATATTTATATCCAAAAACAGCATTTTACAATGGCGATGATGTTCAGAAAATATTTTGCCTCCAAAAATGCCGGTGAATCAGAACAACAAATTACTCATTAGAAACGTTGATAAAATATTGAACAGTTATTCAAAGATTTATAGATTAACATCTCCTGTATGTAATCGCGTTGACAGATTTAAAAATAACTTTACTGGGAAAGCACACCTTGCAATAATCTGACTACTGTGGTCAGAAAATAACAGCAGGCAATTATAGACACCGGCCGTCTTGGAGTCATCTAAACGCATAAATAGCATTATAAATATTCACTTACCTTTAATAATCTTCATCAGAAGGCACTTCCAGGAATCCCAGGTCCACAATAAATGTTGTTTTGTTCGATAAAGTTCGTAATTTATGTCCAAATAACTCCATGTTGTTTGCGCGTTCAGTAGGCTACTCAAAATGTAGGGCGCGCGAGGGAAATGTGACGACGAAAGTCAAGAAAAAGTTCTATTTACGTTCGTTCAAACATGTCAAACGTTGTATAGCATCAATCTTCAGGGCCTTGAGAACGTGAAACTTCAGTAATATCCCAACCGGACCCCATGCTACGTCTTGAAAAACGTTTTGGAACACAGGTATCCTCTCACATGAACGCGCCCTATGAACTCAATGGATTTTCAGGGCACCTGCTTACCAGCGTTCTCCTTCGGTCTGTGTTTACCGCAAAAGGCTCAAACAACTTTCTAAGACTGTTGACATCTAGTGGAAGCCTTAGGACGTGCTATTTGAGCCCTAACTCACTGTGTGTCAGAAAGGCAAGGACTTGAGAAAACTACAGGAACCAGATTTTCATTTCCTGCTTGGAATCTTCTCAGGTTTTTGCCTGCCATATGAGTTCTGTTATACTCACAGACATCATTCAAACAGTTTTAGAAACTTTAGAGTGTTTTCTATCCAAATCTACTAATAATATGCATATCCTAGCTTCTGAGTTTGAGTAGGAGGCAGTTTAATATGGGCATGTATTTCATCCGAAAGTGACAATACTGCCCCCTAGCCCCAACAGGTTGAGTGTGCTCCTAATCTCAGCTCGTTACCTGTATAAAAGACACCTGGGAGCCAGAAATCTTTCTGATTGAGAGGTGGTCAAATACTTACTTCCCTCATTAAAATGCAAATCAATTTATAACATTTCAAACATAAGTTTTTCTGGATATTTTTGTTGTTATTCTGTCTCTCACTGTTCAAATAAACCTACCATTAAAATTATAGACTGATCCTTTCTTTGTCAGTGGGCAAACATACAAAATCAGCAGGGGATCAAATACTTTTTCCCCCCACTGTATAGTGTGTTTAGGTATAGTGGGTATAGTGGGTATAGGTATAGTGGGTATGGGTATAGTGGGTATAGTGGGTATGGGTATAGTGGGTATGGGTATAGGTGGTATAGTGGGTATGGGTATAGTGGGTATAGTGGGTATAGGTATAGTGTGTATAGTGGGTATGGGTATAGTGGGTATAGTGGGTATAGGTATAGTGGGTATAGTGGGTATGGGTATAGTGGGTATGGGTATAGGTGGTATAGTGGGTATGGGTATAGGTGGTATAGTGGGTATGGGTATAGTGGGTATGGGTATAGTGGGTATGGGTATAGTGGGTATAGGTGGTATAGTGGGTATAGTGGGTATAGCGGGTGTAGGTATAGTGGATATAGGTATAGTGAGTATCCCTGGTATAGTGGATATAGGTATAGCAGGTATAGTGGGTATATGTATAGTGGGTGTAGTGGGTATAGCAGGTATAGTGGGTATAGGTGGTATAGTGGGTATAGGTGGTATAGTGGGTATAGGTGGTATAGTGGGTATAGGTGGTATAGTGGCTATAGGTGGTATAGTGGGTATAGGTGGTATAGTGGGTATAGGTGGTATAGTGGGTGTAGTCGACTAGCGCCATCAATAGGATGCCAAATCCATATTTGGACTCAAAGTATCACTATAACATCGTCCAAAATAATATTGTGATCTGTAACAGCGTCGATCTCTTCCCCCCATCACTAAATATTACCACATAGAACCGTCTGATCACCACAGTGAAAAATAACATGAATAAATAAAAAGAGTGCTCACAATTAGACATATATAACGCCTGACTGCACTGGTCTAATGATGTTCCCAGAGACATTACATCCTCACATCGCTGGAAGGAGGAGCTCTGAAGTTGATTTAAATAGATTGTAATGGAAGGAGGAGCTCTGAAGTTGATTTAAATAGATTGTAATGGAAGGAGGAGCTCTGAAGTTGATTTAAATAGATTGTAATGGAAGGAGGAGCTCTGAAGTTGATATAAATAGATTGTAATGGAAGGAGGAGCTCTGAAGTTGATTTAAATAGATTGTAATGGAAGGAGGAGCTCTGAAGTTGATTTAAATAGATTGTAATGAAGCAGGTAGACCTGTTGGTAATCAGAAGACTCAGAGGCAGCCAGGACACACACACACACACACACACACACACACACACACACCCAGGAGAGAGAGAGAGAGACACACACACACACACACACACACACACACACACACACACACACAGCCAGGAGAGAGAGACACACACACACACACACACACACACACACACACACACACACAGCCAGGCGAAACACACAGCCAGGAGAGAGAGACACACACACACAGCCAGGAGACAAAAGCGCACACACACACACACTAGAAACGCGCGCACACACAGCCAGGAGAGTTGGGCTAACGAGGGCAAAGGGCAAGAAAAACCATGTTTCCGTTTCTTCCCTCCTCTCACAGCCAGAGGATATTATGATAAATATAAAACTACAAATTACAACTTCCAGACTGTTTTCAGGGTGATTAAATAGTGTGACTGTCAGGAAGAAGGGAATGAGAAGATTGGAGAGGAGAGGAGAGGGTGGAGGAGAGGGGGGAGGAAAGGGAGGAGAGGGGGGAGAGGAGGAGGAGGAGAGGAGAGGAGAGGAGAGGAGAGTGGAAGGAGGGAGGAGAGGGGGGAGGAAAGGGAGGAGGAGGAGGGGGGAGGAGAGGGGAAGGAAAGGGAGGGGGAGGAGGAGGAGGAGGAGAGGGGGGAGGAGAGGAGAGTGGAAGGGGGAGGAGAGGGGGGAGGAGAGGGGGGAGGAGAGGGAGGAGGAGGAGGGGGGAGGAAAGGGAGGAGAGGGGGGAGGCAAGGGAGGAGAGGGGGGAGGAGAGGGGAAGGGGGAGGAGGAGGGGGGGAGGAAAGGGAGGAGGAGGAGGGGGGAGGAAAGGGAGGAGAGGGGAAGGGGGAGGAGAGGGAGGAGGAGAGGGGGGAGGAGAGGGAGGAGGAGGAGAGGGGGGAGAGGAGGAGGAGGAGGAGAGGAGAGTGGAAGGGGGAGGAGAGGGGAAGGAAAGGGAGGAGGAGGAGAGGAGAGTGGAAGGTGGAGGAGAGGGGGGAGGAAAGGGAGGAGAGGGGGAGAGGGGGGAGGAGAGGGAGGAGGAGGAGAGGGGGGGAGAGGAGGAGAGGAGAGTGGAAGGAGGGAGGAGAGGGGGGAGGAGAGGGAGGAAGAGGAGGAGGAGAGGAGAGGAGAGTGGAAGGGGGAGGAGAGGGGGGAGGAGAGGGAGGAAGAGGAGGAGGAGAGGAGAGTGGAAGGGGGAGGAGAGGGGGGAGGAAAGGGAGGAGAGGGGAAGGAAAGGGAGGAGGAGGAGTGGGGGGGAGGAGAGGAGAGGAGAGGAGAGGGGAAGGAAAGGGAGGAGGAGGAGGAGAGGGGAAGGAAAGGGAGGAGGAGAATAGAGAAGTAGTTATTGTTCACACACACACACACACACACACACACAAAAAAACAAAGCATAACTTTGTCTCAGGTTTCCAACAGTGAAAAGGATGGACTTCCGTCACCCTGGATATAGTTTGATCTGTATCACACTACAATCACACCACATTACTCCTCATTAAACTCCCCAGACACACCTTGGAGGAATATCAATCTCTCAAATAGCTTAGTGATTCTGCTGTAGTTTCTCTGGGCGACGTGACGCCGTCTTCAGGGTTGGTTATTACAGCCTGTTACAGTGGAGCAGGGAGGAGGATAATTAGGTTTGTCATCTACATACTATCATTGTCTTGGTCACAACTCCTCATAAACTGCCTAAACCATGATGAACGATATGGGGAGGATCATCAACACAGTAAATACTTCTATAGAAATACAGAAGTCAGCTGTGTTTAATTACAGTGGAATTCCTGATTAGTGTGCAGTGTTGTTCCCCTGGAGTCAAGTTAATAAAAAAAAAAAACAGGATGTCAACTGAGTTATACCTTCCTTCCTACATTTACCACACACACACACACACACACACACACACACACACACACACACAATGCCCAATGATACAGCCCTAGTAGCCATAATGCTTCATCCACTGACTCAATAGAAGAGCTACTATAAAGACGTCCCACTGACTCAATAGAAGAGCTACTATAAAGACGTCCCACTGACTCAATAGAAGAGCTACTATAAAGACGTCCCACTGACTCAATAGAAGAGCTACTATAAAGACGTCCCACTGACTCAATAGAAGAGCTACTATAAAGACGTCCCACTGACTCAATAGAAGAGCTACTATAAAGACGTCCCACTGACTCAATAGAAGAGCTACTATAAAGACGTCCCACTGACTCAATAGAAGAGCTACTATAAAGACGTCCCACTGACTCAATAGAAGAGTTACTATAAAGACGTCCCACTGACTCAATAGAAGAGCTGATATAAAGACGTCCCACTAACTCAATAGAAGAGCTACTATAAAGACGTCCCACTGACTCAATAGAAGAGTTACTATAAAGACGTCCCACTGACTCAATAGAAGAGTTACTATAAAGACGTCCCACTGACTCAATAGAAGAGCTACTATAAAGACGTCCCACTGACTCAATAGAAGAGCTACTATAAAGACGTCCCACTGACTCAATAGAAGAGCTACTATAAAGACGTCCCACTGACTCAATAGAAGAGTTACTATAAAGACGTCCCACTGACTCAATAGAAGAGCTACTATAAAGACGTCCCACTGACTCAATAGAAGAGCTACTATAAAGACGTCCCACTGACTCAATAGAAGAGCTACTATAAAGACGTCCCACTGACTCAATAGAAGAGTTACTATAAAGACGTCCCACTGACTCAATAGAAGAGTTACTATAAAGACGTCCCACTGACTCAATAGAAGAGTTACTATAAAGACGTCCCACTGACTCAATAGAAGAGTTACTATAAAGACGTCCCACTGACTCAATAGAATACGTATTGTTTTTTTAACTAGGTCAAGTCAGTTAAAAACAAATTCTTATTTATAATGACGGCCTCCCGGGGAACGTGGGTTAACTGCATTGTTCAGGGGCAGAACGACAGATTTTTTTACCTTGTCAGCTCAGGGGGGGGATTCGATCTAGCAACCTTTCAGGTTACTGGCACAACGCTCTAACCACTAGGCTACCTGCCGCTCCTGAAGATGAACCATTGATTCAATAGAATAGTTATTATAAAGATCAATGGAGGCTGCTGAGGGGAGGATGGCTCATAATAAAAAGGCTGGAACAAACATGTCTGACGCCATTCCATTGACTCCATTGCGGCCATTATTACGGGCCGTCCTCCCCTCAGCACTGTTAAGCTCTTTCTCTGGTATTCACAACCCGACGGACACTACGAAAGCTTAAACCACGTTTATTCTTCCCAAAGGGTCAAACAGCTGTACAGACGACGACATATTCACACAAGCACTGATATTTAACCTTCTCTCCTACGCCGAGTCTCCTCCTACACATCTGAACAGCCAATGCATCCACGCTGCTAGACAGAAGCTTAGTGATATCTGTTCTTCCTCACTACACCTGACATGACCTCTGCCCCAAAGTAGAGGTCGACCGATTATGATTTTTCAACGCCGATACGGATTATAGGAGGTCCCAAAAAAAGCCGATACCAATTAAATCGGACTAATTTTATATATATATTTGTAATAATGACAATTACAACAATACTGAATCACTTTTATTTTAACTTAATTAAAATCTATTTAGTCTCAAATAAATAATTAAAAATGGTCAATTGGTTTAAAACAGTGTTGGAGAAGTAAAAGTGCAATATGTGTCATGTAAAAAGCTAAACGTTTAAGTTCCTTGCTCAGAACATATGAAAGCTGCTGGTTCAATATTCCCAGTTCTTCAATATTCCCAGTTAAGAGGTTTTAGGTTGTAGTTATTATAGGAATTATGACGCGTCGACTATTTCTCTCTATACCGTTTGTATTCCATATACCTTTGACTATTGGACGTTCTAATAGGCACTATAGTATTGCCAGCCTAATCTCAGGAGTTGATAGGCTTGAAGTCATAAACAGCACTGTGATTCAAGCATTGCTAAGAGCTGCTGGCAAACGCAGTAAAGTTTAAATGAATGCTTACGAGCCTGCTGCTGCCTTCCACCACTCAGTCAGACTGCTCGATCAAATCATAGACTTCATTATAATAAACAAACCCGAAATACGAGCTTTAGGTCATTAATATGGTCAAATACGGAAACTATCATTTCGAAAACAAAACGTTTATTCTTTCAGTGAAATACGGAACCGTTCCGTATTTTATCGAACGGGTAACAACCCTAAGTCTAAATATTCCTGTTACATTGCACAACCTTCAATGTTATGTCATAATTATGTAAAATTCTGGCAAATTAGTTCGCAACGAGCCAGGCGGCCCAAACTGACTCTGAATGCACTGAACGCAAGAGAAGTGACAATTTCCCTCGTTAATATTGCCTGCTAACATGCATTTATTTTAACTAAATATGCAGGTTTAAAAATATATACTTCTGTGTATTGATTTTAAGAAAGGCGTCTATGGTTAGGTAGATTTGTGCAAAGATTGTGCTTTATCCAGCAATGTGTTTTTGTTAAATCCTCACCCATTTGGCGAAGTAGGCTGTGATTCGATGGTAAATTAACAGGCGCGGCATTGATTATATGCAACGCAGGACAAGCTAATTAACCTAGTAATATCAACCATGTGTAGTTAACTAGTGATTATGTTAAAGATTGATTATTTTTTATAAGTTTAATGCTAGCTAGCACCTTACCTTGGCTCCTTGCTGCACCTGCGTAACAGGTGGTCAGCCTGCCACGCAGTCTCCTCGTGGAGTGCAATGTAATCGGCATCCCAAAATGCAGATTACCAATTGTTATGAAAACTTGAAAATCGGCCCCAATTTAAAAATCGGCCGACCTCCACCCCAAAGTACTCACTCACGGCTGTCATGGTGACTGGTACCAGACTGTGTCTCTTCTCCTCCCAGAGGATCCCTGATGTCTGACAATAACATATCCTGACATAATGTAAACGTAATACATTACCCTCTCTCCCTCAGTGACATGAATAAGTATATTTCATATTCTCAGAACCCCTCAGCAGCCTCCACTGATAGAGATGCACCAGTTTATCCAATACAGTCACACTCTACCCGCGTCCAAAATTACACCCTATTCCCTTTATAGTGCACTACATTCGACCAGGGCCCATAGTGCACTATATAGGGAGTGGTTTGGGACATACCCTCAGTAATACACCCCTCTGTCTTCATCATGCCACTCTCAGGAAGAAAGCCTGTCAGTCTCAGAGTGGAGATGAGGACCTGTGGGACTCAACACCTGATCATTATTCAACACAGTACGATGCTCATTCTGTGAAGCTATAAACCACATGATTAAATAGAACACGACTATGTTGTAATTGGAACCATATTCCATACGGAACACAGAACACTACCAAAACTCTAGAACAGGGGGGGTTACTCAACTCTGACCCTAAGAGGTCTGGTTTTCTGTTCGACCTGATCATTATATTTTACACCCAAACATGGTGTAAATCAGAACCTGATTAGATGCAGTAGAACTGTTTTTCCAGGACCAGAGTTGAGTTAGAGGGTACAAGAACATAGCTGGTTGTAGAAATCCAAATCTTACATTGTTATCATTTATACACACACAGACAAAGATATTAAACATGGCAAGGAGGACAGCGGTTAAGTTTGGTTCACCTTGTTCACCTTTTAGGTAAAGTCAGTCGGTGCTTATCTGTTTATTTTCTTGAGGAGATGTTCTCTACATTTGGAATTGGGTTGTGTGTGGGCTTCAGCAGACAAGGCCCTCAGCTGTCTGAGGCCTGTCAAAACAACACTCTGAACTACTAGTGAGAGAACCAGGGAGGGTGCCAATTAATGTCCTCCTCTTCCTCCTCCTCCTCCTCCTCCCTGTCATTAATTATTAAAGAGATACTTACTGGTTTACTGAATGGATGGATGGAATGGAACTAAAGATGCTTTCTCTAATGTCCTGCCTCAGGGTGCCTTTGGCCTTCAGAATCTCCACAAAGTACTGCAAGAGAGCACACACACACACACACACACACACACGCAGAGACGTACACACACACACACACACGCGCAGAGACGCAGAGACGTACACACACACACACACACAGAGACAAGAAAGAAGAATTTAGTATTTGTATAGCTAAGCCTGTCTGCTATCTAGCTGCATGGTGTTGCATTGGTTCCATTGGATTCCCATGAGACTGAAGCGGTTTAAGAGATTAGACCGCCGACAACTCAATTACTCCTGGTCCGCGTCCCCAATGGTGCTCTAGTCTAGGGTTGGCCGATTTTACCATAGCATCGTCTAAAAAAAATGTTTAAAAAAATCGAACAAAAAAAATCGACAATGTTCGGCAGCCATCGTCGACGGTGACGACATCGTGATGTCACAAACAACGGTTTAGCATATTTGAACTTGACTGCACCACCGGAGTCTGGCAGCGCACAACAGAGCAGCCCAGTGAATACACAGCAGGTCCACATGCCAAATGGCCTATCAGCCGTAGCCTACACGTCCAATACACAGCAGGTCCACATGCCAAATGGCCTATTCCCTATCAGCCGTAGCCTACTGGACACCCTCTTGTCTGGCTTGTTGTTTTAACATGTGGGGTCATCATGGGCCTCTTGTCTGGCTTGTTGTTTTAACATGTGGGGTCATCATGGGCCTGTTGTCTGGCTTGTTGTTTTAACATGTGGGGTCATCATGGGCCTGTTGTCTGGCTTGTTGTTTTAACATGTGGGGTCATCACGGGCCTGTTGTCTGGCTTGTTGTTTTAACATGTGGGGTCATCACGGGCCTGTTGTCTGGCTTGTTGTTTTAACATGTGGGGTCATCACGGGCCTGTTGTCTGGCTTGTTGTTTTAACGTGGGGTCATCACGGGCCTGTTGTCTGGCTTGTTGTTTTAACATGTGGGGTCATCACGGGCCTGTTGTCTGGCTTGTTGTTTTAACATGTGGGGTCATCACGGGCCTGTTGTCTGGCTTGTTGTTTTAACATGTGGGGTCATCACGGGCCTCGTTGTCTGGCTTGTTGTTTTAACATGTGGGGTCATCACGGGCCTGTTGTCTGGCTTGTTGTTTTAACATGTGGGGTCATCACGGGCCTGTTGTCTGGCTTGTTGTTTTAACATGTGGGGTCATCACGGGCCTGTTGTCTGGCTTGTTGTTTTAACATGTGGGGTCATCACGGGCCTGTTGTCTGGCTTGTTGTTTTAACATGTGGGGTCATCACGGGCCTCTTGTCTGGCTTGTTGTTTTAACATGTGGGGTCATCACGGGCCTGTTGTCTGGCTTGTTGTTTTAACATGTGGGGTCATCACGGGCCTGTTGTCTGGCTTGTTGTTTTAACATGTGGGGTCATCACGGGCCTGTTGTCTGGCTTGTGTTTTTAACATGTGGGGTCATCACGGGCCTGTTGTCTGGCTTGTTGTTTTAACATGTGGGGTCATCACGGGCCTGTTGTCTGGCTTGTTGTTTTTAACATGTGGGGTCATCACGGGCCTGTTGTCTGGCTTGTTGTTTTAACATGTGGGGTCATCACGGGCCTGTTGTCTGGCTTGTTGTTTTAACATGTGGGGTCATCACGGGCCTGTTGTCTGGCTTGTTGTTTTAACATGTGGGGTCATCACGGGCCTGTTGTCTGGCTTGTTGTTTTTAACATGTGGGGTCATCACGGGCCTGTTGTCTGGCTTGTTGTTTTAACAGGTGGGGTCATCACGGGCCTGTTGTCTGGCTTGTTGTTTTAACATGTGGGGTCATCACGGGCCTGTTGTCTGGCTTGTTGTTTTAACATTGTGGGGTCATCACGGGCCCTGTTGTCTGACTTGTTGTTTTAACATGTGGGGTCATTCAGGGCCTGTTTGTCTGCTTGTTGTTTTAACATGTGGGGTCATTCACGGGCCTGTTGTCCTGGCTTGTTGTTTTTTAACATGTTGGGTTCGGTCATCACGGGCCTGTTGTCTTGGCTTGTTGTTTTAACATGTGGGGTCATCACGGGCCTGTTGTTCTGGCTTGTTGTTTTAACATGTGGGGTCATCACGGGCTGTTGTCTGGCTTGTTGTTTTAACATTGTGGGGTCATTCACGGGCCTGTTGTCTGGCTTGTTGTTTTAACATGTGGGGTCATCACGGGCTGTTGTCTGGCTTGTTGTTTTAACATGTGGGGTCATCACGGGCCTGTTGTCTGGCTTGTGTTTTAACATGTGGGGTCATCACGGCCTGTTGTCTGGCTTGTTGTTTAACATGTGGGTCACGTCACGGGCCTGTTGTCTGGCTTGTTGTTTAACATGTGGGGTGATTACGGGCCTTCTGGACACCCTGTTGTGTGGCTTATTGTGATCCTGCTCCAACTAAAAAACAGGAATTGAAAAATATATATTTTTTAAAGGCAACAGCAAACATGTCGTCCCCCACGGATGCAGCCCCCCCCCCTCCCCCCTCCGGACCAATCAGGGTAGCTTGGTAAATGCCAGATCCCTATAGCAAAACGAATCACTCGCCCAAGTGGTGTCAGATATCACGTGAGTAGGCTAGATTTATATCCCTGAGCATGTGTGCCAAATTTCATCGCTGTGTCAAACAGATCAAGAGGTATTAACATGTGCCCGTTACAGCGCCACCGTGTGGTCGATATGAACGTTGTTCCATACGTTGAGTCTTGACAGTGTTTGTACCACATTTTTGTTACAATACCAATATCCTTGACTGATTTCCATGCATTTATTATACAGACCACGCCCACGTAATTGTTTCTTGGTCAATAGCGGCCATGTTGTTTTAGAGTACTAGTCTGTATTGCGTTGAGAGATCTTTGTCCAAAGACGTCACATGTCAAGTTTCATGCAGATCGGTCATTCAGTGCCAGAAGAGTTGCATTTGAAGTGTTTTTCACAAAATTAAAAAAGGACATAAAAATCCATCATGGCAGACAGTGTGAGCTAGTCTTTATAAACACATAGTATAGCTCTCCGCCCATCTGAAGGTAGGGAAACACAGCCGGGCCTGGATTCAGAAGAGTATCAGAGCAGGAGTGCAGATCTAGGATCAGGTCCCCCCCCCCCCCTTACCCCCCCCCTGTCTATGTAATCTGATTCATTATAATCTAGGATCAGGTCCGTCCGTCCGTCCGTCCCCCCCCCCCCCCGTCTATGTAATCTGATTCATTATAATCTAGGATCAGGTCCCACCCCCCCGTCTATGTAATCTGATTCATTATAATCTAGGATCAGGTCCGTCCGTCCGTCCCCCCCCGTCTATGTAATCTGATTCATTATAATCTAGGATTAGGCCCCCCCCCGTCTATGTAATCTGATTCATTATAATCTAGGATCAGGTCCCCCACTCTATGTAATCTGATTCATAATAATCTAGGATCAGGTCCCCCCCTCTATGTAATCTGATTCATTATAATCTAGGATCAGGTCCCCCCCCGTCTATGTAATCTGATTCATTATAATCTAGGATCAGGTCCCCCCCCCCCCGTCTATGTAATCTGATTCATTATAATCTAGGATCAGGTCCCCCCCCCCGTCTATGTAATCTGATTCATTATAATCTAGGATCAGGTCCCCCCCCCCCCCCCCCCCCCCGTCTATGTAATCTGATTCATTATAATCTAGGATCAGGTCCCCCCCTCTATGTAATCTGATTCATTATAATCTAGGATCAGGTCCCCCCCCCCCCGTCTATGTAATCTGATTCATTATAATCTAGGATCAGGTCCCCCCCCGTCTATGTAATCTGATTCATTATAATCTAGGATCAGGTCCCCCCCCCCCCCCCCCCCCCCCCCGTCTATGTAATCTGATTCATTATAATCTAGGATCAGGTCCCCCCCTCTATGTAATCTGATTCATTATAATCTAGGATCAGGTCCCCCCCCCCCCGTCTATGTAATCTGATTCATTATAATCTAGGATCAGGTCCCCCCCCCCCGTCTATGTAATCTGATTCATTATGATCCAAAACACTGATCCTAGATCAGCACTCCTACTCTGAGACACTATGAATACGGGTCAATAGTAAGGGCAGCAGGTAACCAAGCGGTTAAGCGCGTCGGGCAAGTAACCAAAAGGTCGCTGGTTCGAATCTGGACAAGCTGGACAAATCTGCCGTTATGCCCTTGAGCAAGGCAGTTAACCCCCAACATCAACTGGGTGCCGATGACGTGGATGCGGAAGCCATTTCTGTTGAATGCATTCAGTTGTACAGTTGACTAGGTATCCCCTTTCCTGTTTCAGCAGACAAATGGTTGAGTCCCTAAATGGCCCCCTACTCCATACACAGCTCACTACTGTTGAACAGAGCCCCCATGGGTCCAGATCAAAACTAGTCCACTATATAGGGAATAGGGTGTAATTTGGGACGTATGACAGTATAAATAGCAGGTGCTGTTCACATACCGTGTTGACTAGTTCTAGTTGTTTACAGTATTTCTGTTCAGTTTGGACCAGGGCTCTGGCTGTACGGGTTCTCTTTCTCTCCCACTTCTCTCTCTGCTCCTGGACACTACGGCTGCCGGTCGGGCCCACGGGGGTGGGGGAGAAACTCATGGTCCTACTGGGGCGGACTCCAGATCAGGACAACTGTAGACAGATGAAATCATTAGGGGGAGAAACTCATGGTCCTACTGGGGCGGACTCCAGACCAGGACAACTGTAGACAGATGAAATCATTAGGGGGAGAAACTCATGGTCCTACTGGGGCGGACTCCAGACCAGGACAACTGTAGACAGATGAAATCATTAGGGGGAGAAACTCATGGTCCTACTGGGGCGGACACTGGCTCCAGAGCTGTAGAGAATAAAACATTGGACATTTTCTTACTTTTTCCAAACCATTATAGGTTTCTGAAATTCACTAGGCCTAGAATTCTCACCTGAAGTTTGTGAAGAGGCTATATCCAACAGCAATATTGACAATCACACTAATATTTTTTACATCGTCAAAGAATAAGTATTTCATAGAGCTCAATAACTAATAGTATTGCAGAAGACCAAATGACACAGTGCTGAGGAAGGAACTGTGGTTGGTGATGCAATTAGTCCCTCGCTCGCTCTCAGACCCAGTCCTCCCTCCCTCCCACGCTCTCAGACCCAGTCCTCCCTCCCTCCCTCGCACGCTCTCAGACCCAGTCCTCCCTCGCACGCTCTCAGACCCAGTCCTCCCTCGCACGCTCTCAGACCCAGTCCTCCCTCGCACGCTCTCAGACCCAGTCCTCCCTCGCACGCTCTCAGACCCAGTCCTCCCTCGCACGCTCTCAGACCCAGTCCTCCCTCGCTCTCCGACGCAGTCTGTCCTCTCTCCCTCTCTCCCCCCCAGACTGTCCTCTCTCCCTCTCTCCCCCCCAGAAAGGCACTCTGTGTGTCATTGATCAGACCCTGTTGTTTACAGTGTGTTAGTTAGTGAAAGGCTGTCGTTGACGCTCGGCACCCTGGGAGATGTCACTGGGGTTAATTGCTGCTAAAGCGCTGCCCTCAGACTAAGTAATGGCCTTGGATTCTAACGCTCGTCCCAAATGGCACCCTATTCCCTATATAGTGCACTATGGGCCCTGGTCTAAAGTAGAGCCCTATAAAAGGGAATAGGGTGCCATTTGGGACAGAACCCAGGTGTCTCAGCCTGCTCTATGGTGCTACAGAGGAGATGACACTAATGAGGGAGTCCAGGGAGGATACCTAGTTAAGGGACAACAAGGGGAGAGGAGGGAATCAGAGACAGGGAGAAAGCACTGGGTTACACACACACAGAGAGAGAGAGAGACAGAGGGAGAGAGAGGGAGAGAGAGGGAGAGAGACAGAGAGAGACAGAGAGACAGAGAGACAGAGAGACAGAGAGACAGAGAAAGGGGGGGACACCTCTTAGCCAGGGGCCATGAGGGGAGAGATGGAGAGAGAAAGGGGGACACCTCTTAGCCAGGGGACATGAGGGGAGAGATGGAGAGAGAAAGGGGGGACACCTCTTAACCAGGGTACATGAGGGGAGAGATGGAAAGAGAAAGGGGGACACTTCTTAGCCAGGGGCCATGAGGGGAGAGATGGAGAGAAAAAGGGGGACACCTCTTAGCCAGGGGACATGAGGGGAGAGATGGAGAGAGAAAGGGGGGACACCTCTTAACCAGGGTACATGAGGGGAGAGATGGAAAGAGAAAGGGGGACACTTCTTAGCCAGGGGCCATGAGGGGAGAGATGGAGAGAAAAAGGGGGACACCTCTTAGCCAGGGGACATGAGGGGAGAGATGGAGAGAGAAAGGGGGGACACCTCTTAGCCAGGGGACATGAGGGGAGAGAGAAACAAAAATCGGCAAACAGACAAACTTTATATGTACGTTCTGAATGTGTAGCGGACATGGTGGGTCATGTGATGAGGTAGCCTCGCCTCCTCCCCCCCGCGAACTTCAAAACCAGTGTCTGCCCTCGGACCAAAAGGACATTTCCAGGGAATTTTCTCTTGGTCTACTGATGATTGTTTGCTCCTGTGGGAGACTCGGGTTCATGTCCCGTATGTTACAAATGTAAGTTGATCATGTTCAGAAATAAACACAAAGAGCTAACTTACAGTAAATTACATCATCTAACTCAAATATGCCAATTAACGTATAGAACATAAATACAGTATTTTTGCAGAATACTCTTTTTTTTTTTTTTTTAAAGCAATTATTGGGGTCTCCTGAAATGCTCAGTGGTCTAAGGTACTGTATCGCAGTGCTAGAGGCATCACTACAGATCCGGGTTCGATCCCGGGCTGTGTTGTGGCCCGACCGCGATCGGGAGACCCATGAGGCTGCGAATAATTGGCCCATTGTCGTCCGGGTTAGAGGGAGGGTTTGGCCGGCTGGGATGTCCCTGTCACATCGTGTTTTAGCGACTCCTTGTGGCTGCCGGGCGCAGTGCACGCTGACTTCGGTCTTCAGCTGTACTGCGTTTCTTCCGACACATTGGTGGGGCGGCTGGCTTCTGGGGTTAAGCGAGCACTCTGTCAAGAAGCAGTGCGGCTTGGCGTGGTCGTGTTTCGGAGGACGCATGTCTCACGGCCGTCGCCTCTCCCGAGTCCATACGGGAGATTCAGCGATGAGACAAGACTAACTACCAATTAGGGAGAAAAAGGGGGGGGGGGGGACGATATTTTTCTATTAAGGTATCTTTACTTTCACTTAATAAGTGTACTTTTTCCACCAATGGGAGAAAGATGATTGCATTCGTTGTGGAACCAGACTGCCTCCCGGGGTGAGGCTTACCCTGGCATGACGACGTGATAACTATGTAGAGCTCTCCAGGACAAAGTGACTATTATCAATATATTCGTCTCTATTCTCAGGTTCTAGAATGCTAATTAGCACCAACGTAGACATCATGCAAGACTACAAATCCCTGCAAATCATCTCTGTCTGTCACCTTTGCTAAACAGGTATTGTGTAAATTTAAAAACTTGCACAAGACAGGTCACAGAATTGTACATTTAAAAGAAATTTACCCAATTTATTAATTACTAAATGTAGCTAGATCGCTAATCCAGAGTCTTACCTTTGCCTCAATTTGGCAGTCTTGTCCAGATTATGGTATTTGTAGTTCTTTATGATAGCCACGAGCAACTAATTAGCATTTCATTTTTGGGAGGTAAATACAGGCAAATATACTGCTAAAAGTCACCTTGTCCTATAGAGATTTACAGTTATCAAAAACGTCATGCCAGGGTAAGCCTAAACGAAAACACAGACCTTATTTTACGGGTTTCTAACAATCTGTTATGGGAAAAATGAATGGTGGAAAAACAATTGGAACCATTTTCTGGTTTGACCCTTTGGTTTTATGGGCATTATGACTGTGGTACTCTATTCAAAGACCATGGCGGAAGTCGGCTCAAAACAGAAGTGACGTAGGAGCATGTGGAACGAGTGTGATTCTGTGTTCACACGTGTTACAAGTGATTCCTTTTGATAAACAACGACTTATCTGCATTCCAAATTAAAAGTAGTTTGAAAAAAGGAGATGTGTTTCAGGACGATGCATCATGATACCTTGTTGACAACATGAACAGTAATCTGCTCCGCTCGGTTAACTTGAGAAGGGCACTCCTCCCTCACCGCTTTTGCGTGTTCAAATTATTATTGCATGCGACAAAGTAACACGTTTTGTATAGCTTACAGGACAACATTTATAAAAGAAAGTTTAAAAAACATAACTGAAATGTTTCTCGACGTGAGCACCGCAAATAACGTTTAGCTTTAACAACAAACAATGAACGTAGCTAGCCCTGTTTTCTGCAAAGTTATACGACAACGTCGAGGAAAGCAACATGGTTAAAAGTAGCGACTGGAATGTGACTCGACTTACACATTTACAGCGATATTACTGTATAAACTACATAAAATGTTGCTTAGGTCGAAAAGATGAACTCACCTGTCAACGTCTTCTTATCTGTTCAAAATTGAAATCCAGGGCGCTCTTTTCGGGCTGCTGTTTCTTCCGGGTTGTCGAGCAACACTATTGGCTCCCGGTCCCCCAGGGGATATGACATCATCGAAACTGACCCGCCCAGCCTAGTGACGTAACAGGATGTCAACAAGGCAGCATGTTGCGACGTCCAACATGCTCCATACAATATATATATATGTTTTGAATTTTCAAACTAGTTTTCATTGGGAAGGCAAATACAGCGTTTTAATCTAAAGCAATCACTATTGCATGTGAAAACACAGACTCCTACTCAATTACCAGGGTTGCGGAGTACCTGATTACATGTAATCTGAGTAGAAAAAAATGTAATCATTTACATTACCAGATTTTTTTTTATTGTTATCAGATTACAGATACTTTTGAAAAACAGGATGATTATTTTTAAATATAGAAAGGATGTTTGTGGAACAAATACATTACGACACCTTTCTGTTTTCTCAATGACATTCAAATCAGCATTAAAAAAAGACGCAAGTTTAAATTTGTTCCACCTGAACGAGTCTAACCACAAGTTAGAGACCACTGTGGTGACACACGATGTGTTTGATGGATCCTTTTTCGTCTTCTAATGCCGCTTAAAGTGGAACTGACAGCATTTTAACAACATGGCTTCGTGTTCAAATCTGTTCATATACACCCCTAGGAAGAATATGGTGCCTTTTTTTGTTTTTACATTTTCTGACAAGCGAGCGCTTAGATTTGGTCATAAAGTCATAGAATGTTTGGGATTTACATATAGTAAGTAATTGGTGAAAATTCTATAGCAATATAGAGTGGGAAAGGGGTCGTGTGTTTGGACAATTAATAGACACTGCAGTAAATAAATCCTAATAAAAAAAAATGTGTCTCATCCAGGACCAGAGTCTACGCAGACCGGTGCACCATAGCCAATCAGCGCTACAGTAGGACTATATACAAATAGTCCATATTGGCACACAGGCCTGGCATCGTTCCCTTTGAACTGGACTGTGTGTTTACAGGAAGTAGCAAAAGCGCAACTTTAGATAATTAGAAGGCATTCGCCAAAAGCCACAAAATACACCTGAATGGATTTCTGCAAGTTTGTAAATACCACGGGAATCCTCTTACAGTCCTGTTGATCAAACAACCATGTCCTCCTCACTATACACTTTAACAACAACAAGAGCAACAGCTAATGTTATCCAGAGTGATACGAGCTAAAAATCTAACGAGGGAATAGTAGATAAGCCGTCTGAAACATTTTTCAGCTTGTAGTTGACCGTCAAAATTGCACTGATAAACTACGGGGAATAATAGCCTGCTCGCCCTCCTGCAGCTTGCCTGCCAATGCCTGCCTTGTCCCAACCCACAACTCGCCTGCACATTTCACCGATGCCAAATACATTTGATTGACAACTAAGAGATCTGCTAACTGTCGTTCAAGTTCAGCATAGCTAGCTAGCACAGTGATTCACATGTCTTGCTAACGAACCAAATGACACCTGCATCTTTAGCTGTAGCCACAGAAAAAAAAACGATATGGGGGGGTGAGAAATTCAGCCATTCCCCCACTCGTCCAAATGACAACATCCTACCAGCAGCTAGCTAACGTTAGTCTCCATGGAGAGTAATCCAAAAGTAATCAGAGTACGTTACTGAGTTTCGTTACTGAATACAATTTTTGGACAGGTAACTAGTAACTGTAATAGATTACATTTAGAAAGTAGCCTACCCAACCTTTTTGCTCATTACTCCATGTGCTAAATCTTGCCTAGGCTACGTCACGATTTCGCGGTGGGCATTGAACGGGGTACCTGGCTCACATCCGGGAGGCAACCTGGTTCCAAAATGAATGAAATCATTTTTCACCCTGTGTAAAATCCCCCCCCCCCCCCCAGCACGGTAACCTGGGCCAGATAATCAATCCCCTCACTCGCTCTCCTTCCCCATCTGCTTAGTGGAAGTGTGAAGATATATGTAGCAATCACAGTTCTCAATCTCCATGGTGATGCTAAATCCAGACATTCACCTTGACAAAAATGCAGCAATCAGATTCAGTACACAGATGAAAAGTCAATAGCGGGGCTGAACACAGTCCACACTAATGAACAGTATAGTTTTCAATCTGAATCTGTCATTTGTAGGCTAACAATTGTAGTTGTGAAACCAAAATAACTAGTGATGATGCTAATCTTGGATCTTGTTAGAGCTGTAGTAGGGGGGAAAAAGAATTTAAGTTGAAACACATGCCGGTCTCTTCTTGCCCTGTAGACTTAATTACCAACAAGTGGGCATGTGCTCTTCTCTGCCAGTGAGTCTATCTATACTGGGGAATTCAGTCATCCCCTTGGTGATAGGCCACATCCTAGTAGGAAATGAAGGAATAAGAGAAAAACAGATCAGCACATTTCAACACTAATTATAAAACAGTGTTAGATATTAAGATGAAAGAGACGCCCCACTAAATCAGTCTTAGGAACAGTTATAGCCTCAGCAGCTCTTGGAGAAGAAGGAACTGTCCCACATGTTTATTTTATTTGATTATTTTTTTTTTAACCAGGTAGGCTAGTTGAGAACAAGTTCTCATTTGAAACTGCGACCTGGCCAAGATAAAGCGTAGCAATTCGACACATACAATAACACAGTTACACATGGAATAAAACAAACATACAGTCAATAATACAGTAGAACAAAAGAAAACCAAAAAGTCTATATACAGTGAGTGCAAATGAGGTAAGTTAAGGCAATAAATAGGCCAAGGTGGCGAAGTAATTACAATATAGCAATTAAACACTGGAGTGATAGATGTGCAGAAGATGAATGTGCAAGTAGAGATACTGGGGTGCAAAGGAGCAAGATAAATAAATAAATACAGTATGGGGATGAGGTAGGTAGATAGATGGGCTGTAGGTAGGTAGATAAATGGCCACCTATTCCCTATGTACAATATAGTGCAATACTTACCCTATGGCCTCTGGTCAACAGTAGTGCACTATAGAGAGAATAGAGTGCCATTTGGGACGAATGTCCCTGGCGGAGCGTCAAATACCCTGTGCTCTAAATATATAAACAAAGTGGGAGCTTGGAGTCCGCCCACAGTAGCTCTAACACTGACATCTAGTGTTGTCAGTGTGTCTGTCTGAGTGGTGCTGCTCATCAGAAATACACAGGCAGTAGTAGAATAATAGTGAATCGAGGAGGAGAGTGTGAGTGACTGAAACATGAAACGATGCAGAGTACATCCTATGCATTAACCTGAGTGCAGTGGGCATCAAAAGCAAACAAGTGTCAGGTAAGACGTAGACTGAGATATCCTATGGTATACTATGGTTTCTATATCTTCTAGAGATATCCTGTAGTAACTATAGTTTCTATAACTTCTAGAGATATCCTGTAGTAACTATGGTTTCTATAACTTCTAGAGATATCCTGTAGTAACTATAGTTTCTATATCTTCTAGAGATATCCTGTAGTAACTATGGTTTCTATATCTTCTAGAGATATCCTGTAGTAACTATGGTTTCTATATCTTCTAGAGATATCCTGTAGTAACTATGGTTTCTATATCTTCTAGAGATATCCTATGGTATACTATAGTTTCTATATCTTCTAGAGATATCCTGTAGTAACTATGGTTTCTATAACTTCTAGAGATATCCTGTAGTAACTATGGTTTCTATATCTTCTAGAGATATCCTATGGTATACTATAGTTTCTATATCTTCTAGAGATATCCTGTAGTAACTATGGTTTCTATAACTTCTAGAGATATCCTGTAGTAACTATAGTTTCTATATCTTCTAGAGATATCCTGTAGTAACTATGGTTTCTACATCTTCTAGAGATATCCTGTAGTAACTATGGTTTCTATATCTTCTAGAGATATCCTATGGTATACTATAGTTTCTATAACTTCTAGAGATATCCTGTAGTAACTATGGTTTCTATATAATTGAATAGCTACAGACTGTGAACTGTCTCTCTCAGAGAGCATTGTTGTAATGAAGACATAATATCAGAATGGATTACATGTGTTGTAGGCTCTAACGGACAGTAAAGTTATTAACACAGTCAACAAATGCAACAAAACAACAACTGATGAGCCCCAAGTACTTCAACTCACAAAGAGAATCTAAACTGGTTTATTAACATCTGTCTCATATCAATTCTCCACACCCTGCCTGGGAGTAAGTTAGCCACGTAATATCCACATAATATGGAAGGTACTATCCATGTACTATCCAGGTAATATCCAGGTAATATCCATGTACTTTCCATGTACTATCCATGTACTATCCAGGTAACATCTGTGTACTATCCATTTAATATCCAGGTAATATCCATGTACTATCCATGTAATATCCATGTACTATCCATTTAGTATCCAGGTAATATCTGTGTACTATCCATGTAAAATCCAAGTATTATCTGTGTACTATCCAGGTAATATCCAGGTAATATCCATGTACTATCCAGGTAATATCCATGTACTATCCATGTAATATTCAGGTAATATCCAGGTAATATCCGTGTACTATCATGTAATATCCAGGTATTATCCGTGTACTATCCATGTACTATCCAGGTAAAATCCAGGTAATATCCATGTACCATCCAGGAAATATCCAGGTACTATCCTGTAACGGTCGTCGTATGAAGTGGACCAAGGCGCAGCGGGTTGAGTGCTCATTTTAAACTTTTATTGAACACTAAATAAGCAAAACAAGAAAATGAACGAACAGTAATGCAGGCTACACACAGCAGTGCAAAAACAACTTCCCACCAACCACAGGTGAAAAAAGGGCTACCTAAGTATGACTCCCAATCAGAAACAACGATGTACAGCTGTTCCTGATTGAGAGCCATACCAGGCCAACAAAGAAATACACAACATAGAAAACCATAGAAATACAAAACAAGAACATTACCCCCAAAAAACGGAACACATAAAACAAACACCCCTCTTACATAAATACATATCCCAATAAACCCCGAACCACATAAAACAAATACCCCCTGCCACGTCCTGACCAAACTACAATAACCAATAACCCCTTACTGGTCAGAACGTGACATATCCATGTAATATCCATGTAATATCCAGGTAATATTTGTGTACTATCTGTGTACTCTCCAGGTAATATCCAGGTACTGTCCATGTACTATCCATGTACTATCCATGTAATATCATGTACTATCCATGTACTATCCAGGTAATATCCATGTACTATCCATGTACTATCCAGGTAATATCCATGTAATATCCAGGTAATATCCATGTACTATCCAGGTAATATCCATGTACTATCCAGGTAATATCCAGGTAATATCCATGTACTATCCAGGTAATATCCAGGTACTATCCATGTACTATCCAGGTAATATCCATGTACTATCCATGTACTATCCAGGTAATATCCATGTACTATCCAGGTAATATCCAGGTAATATCCAGGTAATATCCAGGTACTATCCAGGTACTATCCATGTAATATCTATGTACTATCCAGCTGCTATCCATGTACTATCCATGTACTAGCCATGTACTATCCAGGTAATATCCATGTAATATCTATGTACTATCCAGCTGCTATCCATGTACTATCCATGTACTATCCATGTACTATCCAGGTAATATCCATGTACTATCCAGGTAATATCCATGTACTATCCATGTACTATCCAGGTAATATCCATGTAATATCTATGTACTATCCAGCTGCTATCCATGTACTATCCATGTACTATCCATGTACTATCCAGGTAATATCCATGTAATATCTATGTACTATCCAGCTGCTATCCATGTACTATCCATGTACTATCCATGTACTATCCAGGTAATATCCATGTACTATCCAGGTAATATCCATGTAATATCTATGTACTATCCAGCTGCTATCCATGTACTATCCATGTACTATCCATGTACTCTCCAGGTAATATCCATGTACTATCCATGTACTATCCATGTACTATCCATGTACTATCCATGTACTATCCAGGTAATATCCAGGTAATATCCAGGTAATATCCATGTACTATCCAGGTAATATCCATGTACTATCCAGGTAATATCCAGGTAATATCCATGTACTATCCATGTACTATCCAGGTACTATCCATGTAATGGGGGGGGGGGGGGTAGAGGTCCAACTCAGCCCTCCACTCTTTATTGATTTCTATAGCTGCTTCCCAAATGGCGCCCTATTCCCTATATAGTGCACTCCTTTTGATCAGGGCTCATAGAGGCTCTGGTCAAAAGTAGTGCACTATTTTAGAGAATAGGATTCTATTTGGCACACAGCCTAAGTTTATTATGTTTCCAGTTTCCAAGACATTTGATATTGTAATAATTGGGACCCCATACAGAAGCTGTGCAAATTAGGGCCTATTTAGCCTTGGGGGGAGATATAACTATAAACGATACGGACACCTCACAGACAAAGGGTCCTTTTTGTTTTGTTTTTTTTTTACCTGAGGAAAGAAAGAGAGGAAAAGTGATAGAATATCCGTCAATAATCTACGCTGGCGGTAGACGAGCAGAGGAGTAGCTAACTCTCTCAAGGTTTTCCTGCTGCTCTGCTGTACATTATTCATCTAGCAGAGAGCCAGAGGGCTCGTCATTGACCTCAGCACCTCACAACAAAAACCCTTCATGGCATGCATACCAAATGGAACCCTGTTCCCTTCATAGAACACTGCTTTAGACCAGAGCCCTATTCCCTGTATAGAACACTGCTTTAGACCAGAGCCCCGTTCCCTACATAGTGCACTACTTTAGACCAGGGCCCTATTCCCTAGGTAGCACACTGCTTTTGACCAGAGCCCTATGGGTCTGTATGAGGGGGGGGGGGGTCCTGGTCAAAAGTAGTGTGCTATGTAGGGAATATGATCCCATTTGGGACGTAGACCATGAGATGAGAGAATGCAATGTTTTGTAATTCAACTATTGAGTCCTGAAGTCACACCCCGCCTCCTCGTCCTCCATCCTTACTGCAATTCAATAGTTTGGGATTTTCAACATCATGCATTATTCATGAGGGTATAGGAGGGGAAAGTCTCTGCTACTTTAGCTTGGTTACTGTTGTCATGGAACCATACTGCCTGTCTGTTAGTCTAACGACATATTATGGGATCAGTACGGTTACTGTTGTCATGGAACCATACTGCCTGTCTGTAAGTCTAACGACATATTATGGGATCAGTACGGTTACTGTTGTCATGGAACCATACTGTCTGTCTGTAAGTCTAACGACATATTATGGGATCAGTACGGTTACTGTTGTCATGGAACCATACTGCCTGTCTGTAAGTCTAACGACATATTATGGGATCAGTACGGTTACTGTTGTCATGGAACCATACTGCCTGTCTGTTAGTCTAACGACATATTATGGGATCAGTACGGTTACTGTTGTCATGGAACCATACTGCCTGTCTGTTAGTCTAACGACATATTATGGGATCAGTACGGTTACTGTTGTCATGGAACCATACTGCCTGTCTGTAAGTCTAACGACATATTATGGGATCAGTACGGTTACTGTTGTCATGGAACCATACTGCCTGTCTGTAAGTCTAACGACATATTATGGGATCAGTACGGTTACTGTTGTCATGGAACCATACTGCCTGTCTGTCTGTAAGTCTAACGACATATTATGGGATCAGTACGGTTACTGTTGTCATGGAACCATACTGCCTGTCTGTAAGTCTAACGACATATTATGGGATCAGTACGGTTACTGTTGTCATGGAACCATACTGTCTGTCTGTAAGTCTAACGACATATTATGGGATCAGTACGGTTACTGTTGTCATGGAACCATACTGCCTGTCTGTAAGTCTAACGACATATTATGGGATCAGTACGGTTACTGTTGTCATGGAACCATACTGCCTGTCTGTTAGTCTAACGACATATTATGGGATCAGTACGGTTACTGTTGTCATGGAACCATACTGCCTGTCTGTAAGTCTAACGACATATTATGGGATCAGTACGGTTACTGTTGTCATGGAACCATACTGCCTGTCTGTAAGTCTAACGACATATTATGGGATCAGTACGGTTACTGTTGTCATGGAACCATACTGCCTGTCTGTTAGTCTAACGACATATTATGGGATCAGTACGGTTACTGTTGTCATGGAACCATACTGCCTGTCTGTAAGTCTAACGACATATTATGGGATCAGTACGGTTACTGTTGTCATGGAACCATACTGCCTGTCTGTAAGTCTAACGACATATTATGGGATCAGTACGGTTACTGTTGTCATGGAACCATACTGCCTGTCTGTAAGTCTAACGACATATTATGGGATCAGTACGGTTACTGTTGTCATGGAACCATACTGCCTGTCTGTCTGTAAGTCTAACGACATATTATGGGATCAGTACGGTTACTGTTGTCATGGAACCATACTGTCTGTCTGTAAGTCTAACGACATATTATGGGATCAGTACGGTTACTGTTGTCATGGAACCATACTGCCTGTCTGTAAGTCTAACGACATATTATGGGATCAGTACGGTTACTGTTGTCATGGAACCATACTGCCTGTCTGTTAGTCTAACGACATATTATGGGATCAGTACGGTTACTGTTGTCATGGAACCATACTGCCTGTCTGTAAGTCTAACGACATATTATGGAATCAGTACGGTTACTGTTGTCATGGAACCATACTGCCTGTCTGTTAGTCTAACGACATATTATGGGATCAGTACGGTTACTGTTGTCATGGAACCATACTGCCTGTCTGTAAGTCTAACGACATATTATGGGATCAGTAAGGTTACTGTTGTCATGGAACCATACTGCCTGTCTGTTAGTCTAACGACATATTATGGGATCAGTACGGTTACTGTTGTCATGGAACCATACTGCCTGTCTGTAAGTCTAACGACATATTATGGGATCAGTACGGTTACTGTTGTCATGGAACCATACTGCCTGTCTGTAAGTCTAACGACATATTATGGAATCAGTACGGTTACTGTTGTCATGGAACCATACTGCCTGTCTGTCTGTAAGTCTAACGACATATTATGGGATCAGTACGGTTACTGTTGTCATGGAACCATACTGCCTGTCTGTAAGTCTAACGACATATTATGGGATCAGTACGTTTACTGTTGTCATGGAACCATACTGCCTGTCTGTAAGTCTAACGACATATTATGGGATCAGTACGGTTACTGTTGTCATGGAACCATACTGCCTGTCTGTAAGTCTAACGACATATTATGGGATCAGTACGGTTACTGTTGTCATGGAACCATACTGCCTGTCTGTCTGTAAGTCTAACAACATATTATGGGATCAGTACGGTTACTGTTGTCATGGAACCATACTGCCTGTCTGTAAGTCTAACGACATATTATGGGATCAGTACGGTTACTGTTGTCATGGAACCATACTGCCTGTCTGTTAGTCTAACAACATATTATGGGATCAGTACGGTTACTGTTGTCATGGAACCATACTGCCTGTCTGTAAGTCTAACGACATATTATGGGATCAGTAAGGTTACTGTTGTCATGGAACCATACTGCCTGTCTGTTAGTCTAACGACATATTATGGGATCAGTACGGTTACTGTTGTCATGGAACCATACTGCCTGTCTGTCTGTAAGTCTAACGACATATTATGGGATCAGTACGGTTACTGTTGTCATGGAACCATACTGCCTGTCTGTAAGTCTAACGACATATTATGGGATCAGTACGGTTACTGTTGTCATGGAACCATACTGCCTGTCTGTTAGTCTAACGACATATTATGGGATCAGTACGGTTACTGTTGTCATGGAACCATACTGCCTGTCTGTAAGTCTAACGACATATTATGGAATCAGTACGGTTACTGTTGTCATGGAACCATACTGCCTGTCTGTTAGTCTAACGACATATTATGGGATCAGTACGGTTACTGTTGTCATGGAACCATACTGCCTGTCTGTAAGTCTAACGACATATTATGGGATCAGTAAGGTTACTGTTGTCATGGAACCATACTGCCTGTCTGTTAGTCTAACGACATATTATGGGATCAGTACGGTTACTGTTGTCATGGAACCATACTGCCTGTCTGTAAGTCTAACGACATATTATGGGATCAGTACGGTTACTGTTGTCATGGAACCATACTGCCTGTCTGTAAGTCTAACGACATATTATGGAATCAGTACGGTTACTGTTGTCATGGAACCATACTGCCTGTCTGTCTGTAAGTCTAACGACATATTATGGGATCAGTACGGTTACTGTTGTCATGGAACCATACTGCCTGTCTGTAAGTCTAACGACATATTATGGGATCAGTACGTTTACTGTTGTCATGGAACCATACTGCCTGTCTGTAAGTCTAACGACATATTATGGGATCAGTACGGTTACTGTTGTCATGGAACCATACTGCCTGTCTGTAAGTCTAACGACATATTATGGGATCAGTACGGTTACTGTTGTCATGGAACCATACTGCCTGTCTGTCTGTAAGTCTAACAACATATTATGGGATCAGTACGGTTACTGTTGTCATGGAACCATACTGCCTGTCTGTAAGTCTAACGACATATTATGGGATCAGTACGGTTACTGTTGTCATGGAACCATACTGCCTGTCTGTTAGTCTAACAACATATTATGGGATCAGTACGGTTACTGTTGTCATGGAACCATACTGCCTGTCTGTAAGTCTAACGACATATTATGGGATCAGTAAGGTTACTGTTGTCATGGAACCATACTGCCTGTCTGTTAGTCTAACGACATATTATGGGATCAGTACGGTTACTGTTGTCATGGAACCATACTGCCTGTCTGTCTGTAAGTCTAACGACATATTATGGGATCAGTACGGTTACTGTTGTCATGGAACCATACTGCCTGTCTGTAAGTCTAACGACATATTATGGGATCAGTACGGTTACTGTTGTCATGGAACCATACTGTCTGTCTGTCTGTAAGTCTAACAACATATTATGGGATCAGTATGGTTACTGTTGTCATGGAACCATACTGCCTGTCTGTTAGTCTAACGACATATTATGGGATCAGTACGGTTACTGTTGTCATGGAACCATACTGCCTGTCTGTAAGTCTAACGACATATTATGGGATCAGTACGGTTACTGTTGTCATGGAACCATACTGCCTGTCTGTAAGTCTAACGACATATTATGGGATCAGTACGGTTACTGTTGTCATGGAACCATACTGCCTGTCTGTAAGTCTAACGACATATTATGGGATCAGTACGGTTACTGTTGTCATGGAACCATACTGCCTGTCTGTAAGTCTAACGACATATTATGGGATCAGTACGGTTACTGTTGTCATGGAACCATACTGCCTGTCTGTAAGTCTAACGACATATTATGGGATCAGTACGGTTACTGTTGTCATGGAACCATACTGCCTGTCTGTCTGTAAGTCTAACGACATATTATGGGATCAGTACGGTTACTGTTGTCATGGAACCATACTGTCTGTCTGTAAGTCTAACGACATATTATGGGATCAGTACGGTTACTGTTGTCATGGAACCATACTGCCTGTCTGTAAGTCTAACGACATATTATGGGATCAGTACGGTTACTGTTGTCATGGAACCATACTGCCTGTCTGTTAGTCTAACGACATATTATGGGATCAGTACGGTTACTGTTGTCATGGAACCATACTGCCTGTCTGTAAGTCTAACGACATATTATGGAATCAGTACGGTTACTGTTGTCATGGAACCATACTGCCTGTCTGTTAGTCTAACGACATATTATGGGATCAGTACGGTTACTGTTGTCATGGAACCATACTGCCTTTCTGTAAGTCTAACGACATATTATGGGATCAGTAAGGTTACTGTTGTCATGGAACCATACTGCCTGTCTGTTAGTCTAACGACATATTATGGGATCAGTACGGTTACTGTTGTCATGGAACCATACTGCCTGTCTGTAAGTCTAACGACATATTATGGGATCAGTACGGTTACTGTTGTCATGGAACCATACTGCCTGTCTGTAAGTCTAACGACATATTATGGAATCAGTACGGTTACTGTTGTCATGGAACCATACTGCCTGTCTGTCTGTAAGTCTAACGACATATTATGGGATCAGTACGGTTACTGTTGTCATGGAACCATACTGCCTGTCTGTAAGTCTAACGACATATTATGGGATCAGTACGGTTACTGTTGTCATGGAACCATACTGCCTGTCTGTAAGTCTAACGACATATTATGGGATCAGTACGGTTACTGTTGTCATGGAACCATACTGCCTGTCTGTAAGTCTAACGACATATTATGGGATCAGTACGGTTACTGTTGTCATGGAACCATACTGCCTGTCTGTCTGTAAGTCTAACAACATATTATGGGATCAGTACGGTTACTGTTGTCATGGAACCATACTGCCTGTCTGTAAGTCTAACGACATATTATGGGATCAGTACGGTTACTGTTGTCATGGAACCATACTGCCTGTCTGTTAGTCTAACAACATATTATGGGATTAGTACGGTTACTGTTGTCATGGAACCATACTGCCTGTCTGTAAGTCTAACGACATATTATGGGATCAGTAAGGTTACTGTTGTCATGGAACCATACTGCCTGTCTGTTAGTCTAACGACATATTATGGGATCAGTACGGTTACTGTTGTCATGGAACCATACTGCCTGTCTGTCTGTAAGTCTAACGACATATTATGGGATCAGTACGGTTACTGTTGTCATGGAACCATACTGCCTGTCTGTAAGTCTAACGACATATTATGGGATCAGTACGGTTACTGTTGTCATGGAACCATACTGTCTGTCTGTTAGTCTAACGACATATTATGGGGTCAGTACGGTTACTGTTGTCATGGAACCATACTGCCTGTCTGTCAGTCTAACGACATATTATGGGATCAGTACGGTTACTGTTGTCATGGAACCATACTGCCTGTCTGTAAGTCTAACGACATATTATGGGATCAGTACGGTTACTGTTGTCATGGAACCATACTGCCTGTCTGTAAGTCTAACGACATATTATGGGATCAGTACGGTTACTGTTGTCATGGAACCATACTGCCTGTCTGTAAGTCTAACGACATATTATGGGATCAGTACGGTTACTGTTGTCATGGAACCATACTGTCTGTCTGTAAGTCTAACGACATATTATGGGATCAGTACGGTTACTGTTGTCATGGAACCATACTGCCTGTCTGTAAGTCTAACGACATATTATGGAATCAGTACGGTTACTGTTGTCATGGAACCATACTGCCTGTCTGTAAGTCTAACGACATATTATGGGATCAGTACGGTTACTGTTGTCATGGAACCATACTGTCTGTCTGTCTGTAAGTCTAACGACATATTATGGGATCAGTACGGTTACTGTTGTCATGGAACCATACTGCCTGTCTGTCTGTAAGTCTAACGACATATTATGGGATCAGTACGGTTACTGTTGTCATGGAACCATACTGCCTGTCTGTCTGTAAGTCTAACGACATATTATGGGATCAGTACGGTTACTGTTGTCATGGAACCATACTGCCTGTCTGTAAGTCTAACGACATATTATGGGATCAGTACGGTTACTGTTGTCATGGAACCATACTGCCTGTCTGTCTGTAAGTCTAACGACATATTATGGGATCAGTACGGTTACTGTTGTCATGGAACCATACTGTCTGTCTGTCAGTCTAACTATCATAACAAATACGCGGTCTGGCTAGAGTGAAACCTCTTCAACAAATCTGGGTAAACACCCGGGTGTCAAATCCCCCTTCCTTCCAGCCAGTACCTGCCACTTAGTGACTGGTTATTGATGTAGAATCCAATTATCTAGCACCGGTGAAAGGGCCAACGCATTCATTTGGGTTTTAGATGAACTAAGAGGCCAAGGCACTTCGGTTAAACTTCAGAGCTACAATTGACAATGTTTTAGTCCAATAGTAACGGCGGGCGGTGGCGTCGAGTGTTGACACTCGTTCCTAAGAGCCGTTAAGGCTCGGTGCTTTTATAAAGTACATCATTGTATCACTTAGAATTAGTGTTAATTAGTGTAATTGTATAATGTGTTCTTCAGGGGCAATGTAGCAACCGCTTGTTGGGCACTCCAGACAGTCTCGAAATGGCACCCTATTCCCTACATAGTGCACTACTTTTGACCTGAGCCCTAGTTCATTATACAGGGAATAGGGAGCCATTTAGGACGGAGTCATGCGGAAGCCAACCCCTTTTAGCTTGTAATTGCAGATACTCATACTTTAATATCGTCTGATATTATCTCGTCTGAGCTCATTATGGGGCAGCGGTACATCCTAACTTTCCTCACAGTAAATACTTTTCATTGTGGAGGTCACAGGAGAGGCAGCCGATAGATTAACTCACAGAATGGAAATGGAATGGTTTTGGGCTGCATCCCAAATGGTTCCCTATTCCCTATATAGTACACTACTTTAGACCAGAGCCCTATTCCCTATATAGTACACTACTTTAGACCAGAGCCCTATTCCCTATATAGTATACTACTTTAGACCAGAGCCCTATTCCCTATATAGTGGTACTACTATAGACCAGAGCCCTATTCCCTATATAGGACACTACTTTAGACCAGAGCCCTATTCCCTATATAGGACACTACTTTAGACCAGAGCCCTATTCCCTATATAGGGCACTACTATAGACCAGAGCCCTATTCCCTATATAGTGCACTACTATAGACCAGAGCCCTATTCCCTATATAGTGCACTACTTTAGACCAGAGCCCTATTCCCTATATAGTACACTACTATAGACCAGGGCCCTATTCCCTATATAGTACACTACTTTAGACCAGAGCCCTATTCCCTATATAGTACACTTCTTTAGACCAGAGCCCTATTCCCTATATAGTGCACTACTATAGACCAGAGCCCTATTCCCTATATAGTACACTACTATAGACCAGAGCCCTATTCCCTATATAGTACACTACTTTAGACCAGAGCCCTATTCCCTATATAGTGCACTACTTTAGACCAGAGCCCTATTCCCTATATAGTGCACTACTTTAGACCAGAACCCTATTCCCTATATAGTGCACTACTATAGACCAGAGCCCTATTCCCTATATAGTACACTACTATAGACCAGAGCCCTATTCCCTATATAGTACACTACTTTAGACCAGAGCCCTATTCCCTATATAGTGCACTACTATAGACCAGAGCCCTATTCCCTATATAGTGCACTACTTTAGACCAGAGCCCTATTCCCTATATAGTGCACTACTTTAGACCAGAGCCCTATTCCCTATATAGTGCACTACTTTAGACCAGAGCCCTATTCCCTATATAGTGCACTACTTTAGACCAGAGCCCTGTGGGGGAATAAGGTGTGTTCTTGGTGTGGAGAGGGATTCAATGGTAATGTAGTGATGGACTGTGGACAGGGATTCAATGGTAATGTAGTAATGGACTGTGGAGAGGGATTCAATGGTAATGTAGTGATGGACTGTGGAGAGGGATTCAATGGTAATGTAGTGATGGACTGTGGACAGGGATTCAATGGTAATGTAGTGATGGACTGTGGAGAGGGATTCAATAGTAATGTAGTGATGGACAGTGGAGAGGGATTCAATAGTAATGTAGTGATGGACTGTGGAGAGGGATTCAATGGTAATGTAGTGATGGACTGTGGAGAGGGATTCAATGGTAATGTAGTGATGGACTGTGGAGAGGGATTCAATGGTAATGTAGTGATGGACTGTGGAGAGGGATTCAATAGTAATGTAGTGATGGACTGTGGAGAGGGATTCAATGGTAATGTAGTGATGGACTGTGGAGAGGGATTACATGGTAATGTAGTGATGGACTGTGGAGAGGGATTCAATAGTAATGTAGTGATGGACTGTGGAGAGGGATTACATGGTAATGTAGTGATGGACAGTGGAGAAGGATTCAATAGTAATGTAGTGATGGACTGTGGAGAGGGATTCAATGGTAATGTAGTGATGGACTGTGGAGAGGAATTCTCAAAAGCAATTAGCAATAATTACCTATTGTCTACCTTTGGTGGCCCTGATTAGAAAAGTGTGTGCTTGTGCTTTGAATGTTGAGTAACACTCAATTGGAGGAGGACCATCAAGGCAGTGGTGTGGTGTGTGTGTGTGTGTGTGTGTGTGTGTGTGTGTGTGTGTGTGTGTGTGTTTGCATGCTACAGTAAAACCCAGTGTTTTTTAATGATAAACTGTCAGAGTTGTGTTTATGTTTGTCAATGAGGTCTGAACCCTAAACGTTGGTCAGGGACACTATAAGCCACTAGAAAGCTGTCTGTCATTCGTGAAGCTGGTCAGGGACACTATAAGCCACTAGAAAGCTGTCTGTCATTTGTGAAGCTTAACCATCAAGCTTCAAAGAGCCTGTTTGGAATGAGTGATTTTGAGGTCCTGGGGATTGTTTGGAGGTGTCCTTTAATTTACAGATCAAACCCTATTTTTCAATTTTCTCCCAAAATGTATTTGCACCTTTATTTAACTAGGCAAGTCAGTTAAGAACAAATTCTTATTTACAATGACGGCCTACCCCAGGAAAACCCAGACGACCCTGGGCCAATTGTGCGCCGCCCTATGGGACTCCCAATCACGGCCCGGGTGTGATACAGCCTGGATTTGAACCAGGGACTGTAGTGACGCCTCTAGCACTGAGATGCAGTGCCTTAGACCGCTTACACCGCTCGGGTGTGATACAGCCTGGATTTGAACCAGGGACTGTAGTGACGCCTCTAGCACTGAGATGCAGTGCCTTAGATCGCTTACACCGCTCGGGTGTGATACAGCCTGGATTTGAACCAGGGACTGTAGTGTAAGCGTTTGAAATTAACCACTTTGTAGTGTGTGTAAATGTGAAAGGATTGTAGGAGAATATAACACATTAGATCTGGTCAAAGATAAAAACAAAAGAAAAAAAACATGTGTTTTCTATTTGTGTTTTGTTCCATCATGTTTAAAATGCAAGAGAAAGGACCATACATTAGTATAGGATCCTAGGTGTAATTTAGATTTTATCCACAAGATGGCAGCTGTGTGTGTGTGTGTGTGTGTGTGTGTGTGTGTGTGTGTGTGTGTGTGTGTGTGTGTGTGTGTGTGTGTGTGTGTGTGTGCGCGCGCGCGTGCGTGCAAAGTTTCAGACTGATCCAGTGAAGAATTGCCTCACTACACCATATTTTACATCAAGTCTGCCAGGATTTTTGCCCAAATGCGCCGAATTGGTCAATTCAAACATTTTCAAATACATCTGTATTTGTATTTACTATGGATCCACATTAGTTCCTGCCAAGGCAGCGGCTACTCTTCCTGGGGTTTATTATGGATCCCCATTAGTTCCTGCCAAGGCAGCGGCTACTCTTCCTGGGGTTTATTATGGATCCCCATTAGTTCCTGCCAAGGCAGCAACTACTCTTCCTGGGGTTTATTATGGATCCCCATTAGTTCCTGCCAAGGCAGCAGCTACTCTTCCTGGGGTTTATTATGGATCCCAATTAGTTCCTGCCAAGGCAGCAGCTACTCTTCCTGGGGTCCAAACACACCAAATCACCTACATTACATATAAAACAAAAGATTAAACAGTGAACTATGTTTGTACTGAATGAGCTACAGATTAAACAGTATATCATTTAACATCCCTACACCACCACATGGTGTACATAACTATAGAGAACATACACAAATGATATACATTTACGTCATTTAGCAGATGCTCTTATCCAGAGCGACTTACAGTAGTGAATGCATACATTTCATATATATATTTTTTTCATACTGGTCCCCCGTGGGAATCGAACCCACAACTCTGGCGTTGCAAACACCATGCTCTACCAACTGAGCCACACGGGACCTGATATGAGATGGTAATAAAAAATGTATGTTTACAAATTCTCAGGAATGTCATACATGATGGATCATTAGCTTCCTAACCTTCACACATCTAGATGGGCAGGTGGGATGGGTGGGGAGACAGAAACAGCAGTGGGGTCAAACTGTACAACCCAGTTCCTATTGTCACGGTTGTCGTCGGGAAAGGAGGACCAAAATGCAGCAGGATTGTGGATGCTCATCTTGACGTTTATTAAACTCAAAAGTGAACACCAAAATAATAAACACAACGAACTCACGATCAACAAAACAGTCTTGTCAGGCTCACACACGCTAAACAAGAAACAGTCTCCCACAACTACAAACACACCCTAATATATAGGACTCTCAATCAAAGGCAAATAGACAACGCCTGCCTTCAATTGACAGTCCCTACCCCAATTAACTGAACATAGAAACAGATTCACTAGACTAAACATAGAAATACATAAACATAACACAGTGCCCAAAACCCCCGGAATACATAAATCAAATGCCCTACTAAATCAACCACCACCCCGAACCACATAAAACAAATACCCTCTGCCACGTCCTGACCAAACTACAATAACAATTAACCCTTATACTGGTCAGGACGTGACACCTATATTTGAATATAAATCTTTTTTTTCTTCAAACAAAAGCAACACTATATTTTTATCTCTGGCACTCTCAGGATGACAAATCAGAGCAAGATTACTGAATGTAAGTACATTATTTACCTTCAGAGGTGAACGTATCAAACCACTTGCCGTGATAAAAGTGTTTTGTTTTCGTTCACTATCCTCAAACAATAGCATGGTATTTATTTTCCGTAACAGCTACTGTAAATTGGACAATTCAGTTAGATTAACACAAAATTAAGCTTTCTGTCCATATAAGACATGTCTATGTCCCGGAAAGTTGTATGTTTTCTAGTCACATTATCGCATATTGAGCAACAACCTTCCCGGTTAAGAGACACCTTTCCCGTATTAATATACAGCACAGTGTCAGACCCCTGGGGATCCCAGTCTATTGTAACAGTGGTACAGTATCGGACCCCTGGGGATCCCAGTCTATTGTAACAGTGGTACAGTATCAGACCCCTGGGGATCCCAGTCTATTGTAACAGTGGTACAGAATCAGACCCCTGGGGATCCCAGTCTATTGTAACAGTGGTACAGTATCAGACCCCTGGGGATCCCAGTCTATTGTAACAGTATCAGACCCCTGGGGATCCCAGTCTATTGTAACAGTGGTACATTATCAGACCCCTGGGGATTCCAGTCTATTGTAACAGTGGTTCAGTATCAAACCCCTGGGGATCCCAGTCTATTGTAACAGTGGTACAGTATCAGACCCCTGGGGATCCCAGTCTATTGTAACAGTGGTACAGTATCAGACCCCTGGGGATCCCAGTCTATTGTAACAGTGGTACGGTATCAGACCCCTGGGGATCCCAGTCTATTGTAACAGTGGTACAGTATCGGACCCCTGGGGATCCCAGTCTATTGTAACAGTGGTACAGTATCAGACCCCTGGGGATCCCAGTCTATTGTAACAGTGGTACAGTATAAGACCCCTGGGGATCCCAGTCTATTGTAACAGTGGTACAGTATCAGACCCCTGGGGATCCCAGTCTATTGTAACAGTATCAGACCCCTGGGGATCCCAGTCTATTGTAACAGTGGTACATTATCAGACCCCTGGGGATTCCAGTCTATTGTAACAGTGGTTCAGTATCAAACCCCTGGGGATCCCAGTCTATTGTAACAGTGGTACAGTATCAGACCCCTGGGGATCCCAGTCTATTGTAACAGTGGTACAGTATCAGACCCCCTGGGGATCCCAGTCTATTGTAACAGTGGTACGGTATCAGACCCCTGGGGATCCCAGTCTATTGTAACAGTGGTACAGTATCAGACCCCTGGGGATCCCAGTCTATTGTAACAGTGGTACAGTATCAGACCCCCTGGGGATCCCAGTCTATTGTAACAGTGGTACAGTGTCAGACCCCTGGGGATCCCAGTCTATTGTAACAGTGGTACAGTATCAGACCCCTGGGGATCCCAGTCTATTGTAACAGTGGTACAGTATCAGACCCCTGGGGATCCCAGTCTATTGTAACAGTGGTACAGTATCAGACCCCCTGGGGATCCCAGTCTATTGTAACAGTGGTACAGTATCAGACCCCTGGGGATCCCAGTCTATTGTAACAGTGGTACAGTATCAGACCCCTGGGGATCCCAGTCTATTGTAACAGTGGTAACAGTATCAGACCCCCTGGGGATCCCAGTCTATTGTAACAGTGGTACAGTATCAGACCCCTGGGGATCCCAGTCTATTGTAACAGTGGTACGGTATCAGACCCCTGGGGATCCCAGTCTATTGTAACAGTGGTACAGTATCAGACCCCTGGGGATCCCAGTCTATTGTAACAGTGGTACGGTATCAGACCCCTGGGGATCCCAGTCTATTGTAACAGTGGTACAGTATCAGACCCCTGGGGATCCCAGTCTATTGTAACAGTGGTACAGTATCAGACCCCTGGGGATCCCAGTCTATTGTAACAGTGGTACAGTATCAGACCCCCTGGGGATCCCAGTCTATTGTAACAGTGGTACAGTATCAGACCCCCTGGGGATCCCAGTCTATTGTAACAGTGGTACAGTATCAGACCCCTGGGGATCCCAGTCTATTGTAACAGTGGTACGGTATCAGACCCCTGGGGATCCCAGTCTATTGTAACAGTGGTACAGTATCAGACCCCTGGGGATCCCAGTCTATTGTAACAGTGGTACAGTATCAGACCCCTGGGGATCCCAGTCTATTGTAACAGTGGTACAGTATCAGACCCCCTGGGGATCCCAGTCTATTGTAACAGTGGTACAGTATCAGACCCCCTGGGGATCCCAGTCTATTGTAACAGTGGTACAGTATCAGACCCCTGGGGATCCCAGTCTATTGTATCCCAGTCTATTGTAAACAGTGGTACAGGTATCAGACCCCTGGGGATCCCAGTCTATTGTAACAGTGGTTACAGTATCAGACCCCCTGGGATCCCAGTCTATTGTAACAGTGGTACAGTATCAGACCCCTGGGGATCCCAGTCTATTGTAACCGTGGTACAGGTATCAGACCCCTGGGGATCCCAGTCTATTGTAACAGTGGTACAGTATCAGACCCCTGGGGATCCCAGTCTATTGTAACAGTGGGTACAGTATCAGACCCCCTGGGATCCCAGTCTATTGAAACAGGGGTTACAGTATCAGACCCCCTGGGGATCCCAGTCTATTGTAACAGTGGTACAGTATCAGACCCCTGGGGATCCCAGTCTATTGTAACAGTGGTACAGTATCAGACCCTGGGGATCCAGTCTATTGTAACAGTGGTACAGTATCAGACCCCCTGGGGATCCCAGTCTATTGTAACAGTGGTACAGTATCAGACCCCCTGGGGATCCCAGTCTATTGTAACAGTGGTACAGTATCAGACCCCCTGGGGATCCCAGTCTATTGTAACAGTGGTACAGTATCAGACCCCTGGGGATCCCAGTCTATTGTAACAGTGGTACAGTATCAGACCCCTGGGGATCCCAGTCTATTGTAACAGTGGTACAGTATCAGACCCCTGGGGATCCCAGTCTATTGTAACAGTGGTACAGTATCAGACCCCTGGGGATCCCAGTCTATTGTAACAGTGGTACAGTATCAGACCCCTGGGGATCCCAGTCTATTGTAACAGTGGTACAGTATCAGACCCCTGGGGATCCCAGTCTATTGTAACAGTGGTACAGTATCAGACCCCTGGGGATCCCAGTCTATTGTAACAGTGGTACAGTATCAGACCCCCTGGGGATCCCAGTCTATTGTAACAGTGGTACAGTATCAGACCCCCTGGGATCCCAGTCTATTGTAACAGTGGTACAGTATCACACCACCCTGGGGATCCCAGTCTATTGTAACAGTGGTACAGTATCAGACCCCTGGGGATCCCAGTCTATTGTAACAGTGGTACAGTATCAGACCCCCTGGGGATCCCAGTCTATTGTAACAGTGGTACAGTATCAGACCCCTGGGGATCCCAGTCTATTGTAACAGTGGTACAGTATCAGACCCCCTGGGGATCCCAGTCTATTGTAACAGTGGTACAGTATCAGACCCCCTGGGGATCCCAGTCTATTGTAACAGTGGTACAGTATCAGACCCCTGGGGATCCCAGTCTATTGTAACAGTGGTACAGTATCAGACCCCTGGGGATCCCAGTCTATTGTAACAGTGGTACAGTATCAGACCCCTGGGGATCCCAGTCTATTGTAACAGTGGTACGTATCAGACCCCTGGGGATCCCAGTCTATTGTAACAGTGGTACAGTATCAGACCCCTGGGGATCCCAGTCTATTGTAACAGTGGTACAGTATCAGACCCCTGGGGATCCCAGTCTATTGTAACAGTGGTACAGTATCAGACCCCTGGGGATCCCAGTCTATTGTAACAGTGGTACGGTATCAGACCCCTGGGGATCCCAGTCTATTGTAACAGTGGTACAGTATCAGACCCCTGGGGATCCCAGTCTATTGTAACAGTGGTACAGTATCAGACCCCTGGGGATCCCAGTCTATTGTAACAGTGGTACAGTATCAGACCCCCTGGGGATCCCAGTCTATTGTAACAGTGGTACGGTATCAGACCCCTGGGGATCCCAGTCTATTGTAACAGTGGTACAGTATCAGACCCCTGGGGATCCCAGTCTATTGTAACAGTGGTACAGTATCAGACCCCCCTGGGGATCCCAGTCTATTGTAACAGTGGTACAGTGTCAGACCCCTGGGGATCCCAGTCTATTGTAACAGTGGTACAGTATCAGACCCCTGGGGATCCCAGTCTATTGTAACAGTGGTACAGTATCAGACCCCTGGGGATCCCAGTCTATTGTAACAGTGGTACAGTATCAGACCCCCTGGGGATCCCAGTCTATTGTAACAGTGGTACAGTATCAGACCCCTGGGGATCCCAGTCTATTGTAACAGTGGTACAGTATCAGACCCCTGGGGATCCCAGTCTATTGTAACAGTGGTAACAGTATCAGACCCCCTGGGGATCCCAGTCTATTGTAACAGTGGTACAGTATCAGACCCCTGGGGATCCCAGTCTATTGTAACAGTGGTACGGTATCAGACCCCTGGGGATCCCAGTCTATTGTAACAGTGGTACAGTATCAGACCCCTGGGGATCCCAGTCTATTGTAACAGTGGTACGGTATCAGACCCCTGGGGATCCCAGTCTATTGTAACAGTGGTACAGTATCAGACCCCTGGGGATCCCAGTCTATTGTAACAGTGGTACAGTATCAGACCCCTGGGGATCCCAGTCTATTGTAACAGTGGTACAGTATCAGACCCCCTGGGGATCCCAGTCTATTGTAACAGTGGTACAGTATCAGACCCCCTGGGGATCCCAGTCTATTGTAACAGTGGTACAGTATCAGACCCCTGGGGATCCCAGTCTATTGTAACAGTGGTACGGTATCAGACCCCTGGGGATCCCAGTCTATTGTAACAGTGGTACAGTATCAGACCCCTGGGGATCCCAGTCTATTGTAACAGTGGTACAGTATCAGACCCCTGGGGATCCCAGTCTATTGTAACAGTGGTACAGTATCAGACCCCCTGGGGATCCCAGTCTATTGTAACAGTGGTACAGTATCAGACCCCCTGGGGATCCCAGTCTATTGTAACAGTGGTACAGTATCAGACCCCTGGGGATCCCAGTCTATTGTAACAGTGGTACGGTATCAGACCCCTGGGGATCCCAGTCTATTGTAACAGTGGTACGGTATCAGACCCCTGGGGATCCCAGTCTATTGTAACAGTGGTTCAGTATCAGACCCCTGGGGATCCCAGTCTATTGTAACAGTGGTACAGTATCAGACCCATGGGGATCCCAGTCTATTGTAACAGTGGTACGGTATCAGACCCCTGGGGATCCCAGTCTATTGTAACAGTGGTACAGTATCAGACCCCTGGGGATCCCAGTCTATTGTAACAGTGGTACGGTATCAGACCCCTGGGGATCCCAGTCTATTGTAACAGTGGTACAGTATCGGACCCCTGGGGATCCCAGTCTATTGTAACAGTGGTACAGTATCAGACCCCTGGGGATCCCAGTCTATTGTAACAGTGGTACAGTATCAGACCCCTGGGGATCCCAGTCTATTGTAACAGTGGTACAGTATCAGACCCCTGGGGATCCCAGTCTATTGTAACAGTATCAGACCCCTGGGGATCCCAGTCTATTGTAACAGTGGTACATTATCAGACCCCTGGGGATTCCAGTCTATTGTAACAGTGGTTCAGTATCAAACCCCTGGGGATCCCAGTCTATTGTAACAGTGGTACAGTATCAGACCCCTGGGGATCCCAGTCTATTGTAACAGTGGTACAGTATCAGACCCCCTGGGGATCCCAGTCTATTGTAACAGTGGTACGGTATCAGACCCCTGGGGATCCCAGTCTATTGTAACAGTGGTACAGTATCAGACCCCTGGGGATCCCAGTCTATTGTAACAGTGGTACAGTATCAGACCCCCTGGGGATCCCAGTCTATTGTAACAGTGGTACAGTGTCAGACCCCTGGGGATCCCAGTCTATTGTAACAGTGGTACAGTATCAGACCCCTGGGGATCCCAGTCTATTGTAACAGTGGTACAGTATCAGACCCCTGGGGATCCCAGTCTATTGTAACAGTGGTACAGTATCAGACCCCCTGGGGATCCCAGTCTATTGTAACAGTGGTACAGTATCAGACCCCTGGGGATCCAGTCTATTGTAACAGTGGTACAGTATCAGACCCCTGGGGATCCCAGTCTATTGTAACAGTGGTAACAGTATCAGACCCCCTGGGGATCCCAGTCTATTGTAACAGTGGTACAGTATCAGACCCCTGGGGATCCCAGTCTATTGTAACAGTGGTACGGTATCAGACCCCTGGGGATCCCAGTCTATTGTAACAGTGGTACAGTATCAGACCCCTGGGGATCCCAGTCTATTGTAACAGTGGTACGGTATCAGACCCCTGGGGATCCCAGTCTATTGTAACAGTGGTACAGTATCAGACCCCTGGGGATCCCAGTCTATTGTAACAGTGGTACAGTATCAGACCCCTGGGGATCCCAGTCTATTGTAACAGTGGTACAGTATCAGACCCCCTGGGGATCCCAGTCTATTGTAACAGTGGTACAGTATCAGACCCCCTGGGGATCCCAGTCTATTGTAACAGTGGTACAGTATCAGACCCCTGGGGATCCCAGTCTATTGTAACAGTGGTACGGTATCAGACCCCTGGGGATCCCAGTCTATTGTAACAGTGGTACAGTATCAGACCCCTGGGGATCCCAGTCTATTGTAACAGTGGTACAGTATCAGACCCCTGGGGATCCCAGTCTATTGTAACAGTGGTACAGTATCAGACCCCTGGGGATCCCAGTCTATTGTAACAGTGGTACAGTATCAGACCCCCTGGGGATCCCAGTCTATTGTAACAGTGGTACAGTATCAGACCCCTGGGGATCCCAGTCTATTGTAACAGTGGTACGGTATCAGACCCCTGGGGATCCCAGTCTATTGTAACAGTGGTACGGTATCAGACCCCTGGGGATCCCAGTCTATTGTAACAGTGGTTCAGTATCAGACCCCTGGGGATCCCAGTCTATTGTAACAGTGGTACAGTATCAGACCCCTGGGGATCCCAGTCTATTGTAACAGTGGTACGGTATCAGACCCCTGGGGATCCCAGTCTATTGTAACAGTGGTACAGTATCAGACCCCCTGGGGATCCCAGTCTATTGTAACAGTGGTACGGTATCAGACCCCTGGGGATCCCAGTCTATTGTAACAGTGGTACAGTATCAGACCCCTGGGGATCCCAGTCTATTGAAACAGTGGTTCAGTATCAGACCCCCTGGGGATCCCAGTCTATTGTAACAGTGGTACAGTATCAGACCCCTGGGGATCCCAGTCTATTGTAACAGTGGTACAGTATCAGACCCCTGGGGATCCCAGTCTATTGTAACAGTGGTACAGTATCAGACCCCTGGGGATCCCAGTCTATTGTAACAGTGGTACAGTATCAGACCCCTGGGGATCCCAGTCTATTGTAACAGTGGTACAGTATCAGACCCCTGGGGATCCCAGTCTATTGTAACAGTGGTACAGTATCAGACCCCTGGGGATCCCAGTCTATTGTAACAGTGGTACGGTATCAGACCCCCTGGGGATCCCAGTCTATTGTAACAGTGGTACAGTATCAGACCCCTGGGGATCCCAGTCTATTGTAACAGTGGTACAGTATCAGACCCCTGGGGATCCCAGTCTATTGTAACAGTGGTACAGTATCAGACCCCTGGGGATCCCAGTCTATTGTAACAGTGGTACAGTATCAGACCCCTGGGGATCCCAGTCTATTGTAACAGTGGTACAGTATCAGACCCCTGGGGATCCCAGTCTATTGTAACAGTGGTACAGTATCAGACCCCCTGGGGATCCCAGTCTATTGTAACAGTGGTACAGTATCAGACCCCTGGGATCCCAGTCTATTGTAACAGTGGTACAGTATCAGACCCCCTGGGGATCCCAGTCTATTGTAACAGTGGTACAGTATCAGACCCCTGGGGATCCCAGTCTATTGTAACAGTGGTACAGTATCAGACCCCCTGGGGATCCCAGTCTATTGTAACAGTGGTACAGTATCAGACCCCTGGGGATCCCAGTCTATTGTAACAGTGGTACAGTATCAGACCCCCTCGGGATCCCAGTCTATTGTAACAGTGGTACAGTATCAGACCCCTGGGGATCCCAGTCTATTGTAACAGTGGTACAGTATCAGACCCCCTGGGGATCCCAGTCTATTGTAACAGTGGTACAGTATCGGACCCCCTGGGGATCCCAGTCTATTGTAACAGTGGTACAGTATCAGACCCCTGGGGATCCCAGTCTATTGTAACAGTGGTACAGTATCAGACCCCTGGGGATCCCAGTCTATTGTAACAGTGGTACAGTATCAGACCCCTGGGGATCCCAGTCTATTGTAACAGTGGTACGGTATCAGACCCCTGGGGATCCCAGTCTATTGTAACAGTGGTACAGTATCAGACCCCTGGGGATCCCAGTCTATTGTAACAGTGGTACAGTATCAGACCCCTGGGGATCCCAGTCTATTGTAACAGTGGTACAGTATCAGACCCCTGGGGATCCCAGTCTATTGTAACAGTGGTACGGTATCAGACCCCTGGGGATCCCAGGTCTATTGTAACAGTGGTACAGTATCAGACCCCTGGGGATCCCAGTCTATTGTAACAGTGGTACAGTATCAGACCCCTGGGGATCCCAGTCTATTGTAACAGTGGTACAGTATCAGACCCCCTGGGGATCCCAGTCTATTGTAACAGTGGTACGGTATCAGACCCCTGGGGATCCCAGTCTATTGTAACAGTGGTACAGTATCAGACCCCTGGGGATCCCAGTCTATTGTAACAGTGGTACAGTATCAGACCCCCTGGGGATCCCAGTCTATTGTAACAGTGGTACAGTGTCAGACCCCTGGGGATCCCAGTCTATTGTAACAGTGGTACAGTATCAGACCCCTGGGGATCCCAGTCTATTGTAACAGTGGTACAGTATCAGACCCCTGGGGATCCCAGTCTATTGTAACAGTGGTACAGTATCAGACCCCCTGGGGATCCCAGTCTATTGTAACAGTGGTACAGTATCAGACCCCTGGGGATCCCAGTCTATTGTAACAGTGGTACAGTATCAGACCCCTGGGGATCCCAGTCTATTGTAACAGTGGTAACAGTATCAGACCCCCTGGGGATCCCAGTCTATTGTAACAGTGGTACAGTATCAGACCCCTGGGGATCCCAGTCTATTGTAACAGTGGTACGGTATCAGACCCCTGGGGATCCCAGTCTATTGTAACAGTGGTACAGTATCAGACCCCTGGGGATCCCAGTCTATTGTAACAGTGGTACGGTATCAGACCCCTGGGATCCCAGTCTATTGTAACAGTGGTACAGTATCAGACCCCTGGGGATCCCAGTCTATTGTAACAGTGGTACAGTATCAGACCCCTGGGGATCCCAGTCTATTGTAACAGTGGTACAGTATCAGACCCCCTGGGGATCCCAGTCTATTGTAACAGTGGTACAGTATCAGACCCCCTGGGGATCCCAGTCTATTGTAACAGTGGTACAGTATCAGACCCCTGGGGATCCCAGTCTATTGTAACAGTGGTACGGTATCAGACCCCTGGGATCCCAGTCTATTGTAACAGTGGTACAGTATCAGACCCCTGGGGATCCCAGTCTATTGTAACAGTGGTACAGTATCAGACCCCTGGGGATCCCAGTCTATTGTAACAGTGGTACAGTATCAGACCCCCTGGGGATCCCAGTCTATTGTAACAGTGGTACGGTATCAGACCCCCTGGGGATCCCAGTCTATTGTAACAGTGGTACAGTATCAGACCCCTGGGGATCCCAGTCTATTGTAACAGTGGTACGGTATCAGACCCCTGGGGATCCCAGTCTATTGTAACAGTGGTACGGTATCAGACCCCTGGGGATCCCAGTCTATTGTAACAGTGGTTCAGTATCAGACCCCTGGGGATCCCAGTCTATTGTAACAGTGGTACAGTATCAGACCCCTGGGATCCCAGTCTATTGTAACAGTGGTACGGTATCAGACCCCTGGGGATCCCAGTCTATTGTAACAGTGGTACAGTATCAGACCCCTGGGGATCCCAGTCTATTGTAACAGTGGTACAGTATCAGACCCCCTGGGGATCCCAGTCTATTGTAACAGTGGTACAGTATCAGACCCCTGGGGATCCCAGTCTATTGTAACAGTGGTTCAGTATCAGACCCCCTGGGGATCCCAGTCTATTGTAACAGTGGTACAGTATCAGACCCCTGGGGATCCCAGTCTATTGTAACAGTGGTACAGTATCAGACCCCCTGGGGATCCCAGTCTATTGTAACAGTGGTACAGTATCGGACCCCCTGGGGATCCCAGTCTATTGTAACAGTGGTACAGTATCAGACCCCTGGGGATCCCAGTCTATTGTAACAGTGGTACAGTATCAGACCCCTGGGGATCCCAGTCTATTGTAACAGTGGTACAGTATCAGACCCCTGGGGATCCCAGTCTATTGTAACAGTGGTACGGTATCAGACCCCTGGGGATCCCAGTCTATTGTAACAGTGGTACAGTATCAGACCCCTGGGGATCCCAGTCTATTGTAACAGTGGTACAGTATCAGACCCCCTGGGGATCCCAGTCTATTGTAACAGTGGTACAGTATCAGACCCCTGGGGATCCCAGTCTATTGTAACAGTGGTACGGTATCAGACCCCTGGGGATCCCAGTCTATTGTAACAGTGGTACAGTATCAGACCCCCTGGGGATCCCAGTCTATTGTAACAGTGGTACAATATCAGACCCCTGGGGATCCCAGTCTATTGTAACAGTGGTACAGTATCAGACCCCTGGGGATCCCAGTCTATTGTAACAGTGGTACAGTATCAAACCCCTGGGGATCCCAGTCTATTGTAACAGTGGTACAGTATCAGACCCCTGGGGATCCCAGTCTATTGTAACAGTGGTACAGTATCAGACCCCTGGGGATCCCAGTCTATTGTAACAGTGGTACAGTATCAGACCCCTGGGGATCCCAGTCTATTGTAACAGTGGTACAGTATCAGACCCCTGGGGATCCCAGTCTATTGTAACAGTGGTACAGTATCAGACCCCTGGGGATCCCAGTCTATTGTAACAGTGGTACAGTATCAGACCCCTGGGGATCCCAGTCTATTGTAACAGTGGTACGGTATCAGACCCCTGGGGATCCCAGTCTATTGTAACAGTGGTACAGTATCAGACCCCTGGGGATCCCAGTCTATTGTAACAGTGGTACAGTATCAGACCCCTGGGGATCCCAGTCTATTGTAACAGTGGTACAGTATCAGACCCCCTGGGGATCCCAGTCTATTGTAACAGTGGTACAGTATCAGACCCCTGGGGATCCCAGTCTATTGTAACAGTGGTACAGTATCAGACCCCTGGGGATCCCAGTCTATTGTAACAGTGGTACGGTATCAGACCCCTGGGGATCCCAGTCTATTGTAACAGTGGTACAGTATCGGACCCCCTGGGGATCCCAGTCTATTGTAACAGTGGTACAGTATCAGACCCCTGGGGATCCCAGTCTATTGTAACAGTGGTACAGTATCGGACCCCCTGGGGATCCCAGTCTATTGTAACAGTGGTACAGTATCAGACCCCCTGGGGATCCCAGTCTATTGTAACAGTGGTACAGTATCAGACCCCTGGGGATCCCAGTCTATTGTAACAGTGGTACAGTATCAGACCCCTGGGGATCCCAGTCTATTGTAACAGTGGTACAGTATCGGACCCCCTGGGGATCCCAGTCTATTGTAACAGTGGTACAGTATCAGACCCCCTGGGGATCCCAGTCTATTGTAACAGTGGTACAGTATCAGACCCTCTTCATCATAACAAACTTTATTTTTTTGCTTTCTTTAATTTCATTATAATGTGTTTTTCTTTCTCTAGAGATGTTTTGTCTTTTACTTCAAAGTAAAACTAGTTTTATTATTGTGATGCGTTATGAGGAGGTGTGTGTGTGTGTGTGTGTGTGTGTGTGGGTGTGTGTGTGGGTGTGTGTGTGTGTGTGTGTGTGTGTGTGTGTGTGTGTGTGTGTGTGTGTGTGTGTGTGTGTGTGTGTGTGTGTATAGTAATTACTATGATTCTCCTTCCCCTTCAAAGTGAACGTCATAGCTCAACTCAACAATCGCCAATTACATTATTGCAAATGATGCTTGAAGGCAGAGAACTTTGGCCTCCCTATAATTTCAGCACCAAAATATTTCTCCTGAATACAGAATAGCTATTTCCATTTATTAGATTTTTTTTGTCTGTAGAAACTAATTGTCTTGTAAAGAAAACCAAGATGTCATAAAGATAATCCGTCAGTCACCGTCTGGGTCCCACTTCAAACAAACCACCTTGCCATGACCCTTGTTGCCATGACCCTTGTTGCCATGACCCTTGTTGTCATGACCCCTGTGTCACGTCCTGACCAGTAAAAGGGGTTATTTGTCATTATAGTTGGTCAGGGCGTGGCAGGGGGGGTGTTTGTTTTGTGTGTTTGGGTATTGTGGGTTTAGGTTCTAGTTTTCTTATTTCTATGTTTAAATCTAGCTTTTCTATTTCTATGTGAGTTTTGTCAATGACCTCCAATTAGAGGCAGCTGGTTGTTGTTGTCTCTAATTGGAGGCCATATTTAGTTGTGTTTGTTTTCACTGTTTTTTTTGTGGGTGATTGTTTCTAGTATAGTCTGTGCACCTTACTGGACTGTTTTTGTCGTTTGTTTATTTTTGATTAAGTGTTTTCTTTAATAAAATAAGACTTTACCCACTGCGTTTTGGTCCCCCTTCAACGAGGCTTGTGACACCTTGTCCAATCATCCAAATGTACTTTTCTTATAAATTGTTTGTGAGAAATCTATGAAAAGATTTTAAGTGGGACCAACAGGTGTAATCAAACCTCTCTGATGTTTGGTTGGAGCCTGATTTGGTAAAGAGCTGTAGGTCATTTAGCTTTACATAGTAACTGTCAAATTACAAAAACGACATACTCTTGAACTGAATGAAATAGTTACTAGTAAGTTTAAATAGTAATGAATCATACCACTAATGTTTTCCCTAGAGAGTCAGCCATATCACACAGAACGGCATGTGACCTCCTGACCTCTCCTCTCTCTACTGTAACACAGGACACCATGTGACCTCCTGACTGCTCCTCTCTCTACTGTAACACAGAACACCATGTGACCTCCTGACCTCTCCTCTCTCTACTGTAACACAGAACACCATGTGACCTCCAGACCTCTCCTCTCTCTACTGTAACACAGAACACCTCCTGACCTCCTGACCTCTCCTCTATCTACTGTAACACAGAACACCATGTGACCTCCTGACCTCTCCTCTCTCTACTGTAACACAGAACAGCATGTGACCTCCTGACCTCTTCTCTCTCTACTGTAACGCTGTGTCTGAGGTCATCATGATGTCACCAGACCTCTCCTCTCTCTACTGTAACGTTGTGTCTGAGGTCATCGTGATGTCACCAGACCTCTCCTCTCTCTAGACTGTAATGCTGTGTCTGAGGTCATCGTGATGTCACCACGCTTATCCATGTCTTGTGTTTGTGTGTGTGTGTGTGTGTGTGTGTGTGTGTGTGTGTGTGTGTGTGTGTGTGTGTGTGTGTGTGTGTGTGTGTGTGTGTGTGTGTGTGTGTGTGTGTGTGTGTGTGTCACCACGTCTCCCTCTATTAGTCACTTTGTTTTAACATTTCTATAAGAGACAAACGCAGGCAATACTGAATATTAACAGACGTCCATTTTTAATGATGTCTTGATTTTAATCATGTCTGGACGTATGCTTCAGGGTGAGTACACAGTGCGGTGATATAGATGTCCTCATTGAATGGAGTCATACAGTGGACGTATGACAGGCGCTGGCACCGGCACAGTTAAAGCTCTGTCTTATTCAAGTGCTCGGATGCTCGGCTTACTTGAAAGAGAAGGAAATCTTGCTTCATTATGAGATCAAGGAAACATCTCATCCGTTATGAGGTCAAGGACACATCTCATCCGTTATTAAGTCAAGGAAACATCTCATCCGTTATGAGGTCAAGGAAACATCTCGTCCATTATGAGGTCAAGGAAACATCTCATCCGTTATGAGGTCAAGGAAACATCTCATCCGTTATGAGGTCAAGGAAACATCTCAGAGTTCTCAGAGGTGTGCATGCATGTGTGTGTATGTCGGGGAGGTTGTGTTTAAGATAGCGACATATTAACAGTTTATTTGTATGGTGCTGTAAAATCTGTGCCAGTTACTGGTAGCTTTAGGAAATCTATTATGACCTTATTCAAATCAGTTAAATGTCCCTCATTATCAATCCTTTAATGAGAGAGACAGAGACAGACAGAGACACAGACAAAGACACAGAGAGAGACACACAGAGAGAGACACAGAGACAGAGACAGAGAGGGAGAGAGACAGAGAGAGAGAGAGAGAGAGGCAGAGAGAGAGACAGCGACAGAGAGGAAGAGAGATTGAGACAGAGAGAGAGAGAGAGGCAGCGAGAGAGACAGACAGAGAGAGAGAGACAGAGACAGACAGACACAGAGAGAATTTTCCCAAACAATGTACTGAGCAAATGTCAAATTGGATTTTTTTTACCACGTATTCACCCTAATTGACAAATAAACAAACCAAAACAAAGGCAAAGTCTTCTCATGCTTTGTTGATAAAAAAAGAAGCTTTCGACTAAATTTGGCATGAGGGCCTGCTATACAAATTGATGGAAAGTGTTGTTGGGGGAAAAACATACGACATTATAAAATCCATGTATACAAACAACAAGTTTGAGGTTAAAATTGGCAAAAAACATTTATTTCCACTGGGATGCAGTTTCAGTCTTACCCTCTTCAACATATACAGTACCCGTCAATAGTTTGGAAACCTACTTATTCAAGGGTTTTTCCTTCTATTTTTACTATTTTCTTCATAGTGAAGACATTCAAACTCTGAAATAACACATACGGAATCATGTAGAAATCAAAAAAGTGTTAAACAAATCAAAATATATTTTATATTGTAGATTCTTCAAAGTAGCCACCCTTTGCCTTGATGACAGCTTTGCACACTCTTGGCATTCTCTCAACCAGCTTCATGAGGTAGTCACCTGGAATGCTTTTCCAACAGTCTTGAAGGAGTTCTTCACTATTATTCTACAATGTAGAAAATAGTAAAAAATTAAGAAAAACCCTGGAATTGGTAGGTGTGTCCAAACTTTTGACTGGTACTGTATGTCAATGAATTGGCGAGGACATTAGAACAGTCTGCAGCACCCGGCCTCACCCTACTAGAATCTGAAGTCAAATGTCTACTGTTTGCTGATGATTTGGTGCTTCTGTCCCCAACCAAGGAGGGCCTACAGCAGCACCTAGATCTTCTGCACAGATTCTGCCAGACCTGGGCCCTGACAGTAAATCTCAGTAAGACCAAAATAATGGTGTTCCAAAAAAGGTCCAGTTGCCAGGACCACAAATACAAATTCCATCTAGACACCGTTGCCCTATAGCACACAAAAAACTATACATACCTCGGCCTAAACATCAGCGCCACAGGTAACTTCCACAAAGCTGTGAACCATCTGAGAGACAAGGCAAGAAGGGCCTTCTATGCCATCAAAAGGAACATAAAATTCAACACACCAATTAGGATCTGGCAAAAAATACTTTAATCAGTTATAGAACACATTGCCCTTTATGGTTGTGAGGTCTGGGGTCTGCTCACCAACCAAGAATTCACAAAATGGGACAAACGCCACATTTTTTTATTTATTTTTTTTATTTCACCTTTATTTAACCAGGTAGGCAAGTTGAGAACAAGTTCTCATTTACAATTGCGACCTGGCATTGAGACTCTGCGTGCATAATTTTGCAAAAATATCCTCTTTGTACAACATAAAACACCAAATAATGCATGCAGAATTAGGCCGATACCCGCTAATTATCAAAATCCAGAAAAGAGCCGTTAAATTCTACAACCACCTAAAAGGAAGCGAATCCCAAACCTTCCATAACAAAGTCATCACCTACAGAGAGATGAACCTGGAGAAGAGTCCCCTAAGCAAGCTGGTCCTGGGGCTCTGTTCACAAACACAAACACAGAAGGCAGACCTGGCTCTCAAGAGAAGACAGGCTATGTGCACACTGCCCACAAAATTAGGTGGAAACAGCTGCACTTCCTAACCTCCTGCCAAATGTTTGACCATATTTCAGACACATATTTCCCTCAGATTACACAGATCCACAAAGAACTTGGAAACAAATACAATTTTGATAAACTCCCATATCTATTGGGTGAAATACCACAGTGTGCCATCGCAGCAGCAAGATTTGTGACCTGTTGCCACAAGAAAAGGGCAACCAGTGAAGAACAAACACCATTTTAAATACAACCCATATTTATGTTTATCTATTTTCCCTTTTGTACTTTAACCATTTGTACATCGTTACAACACTGTATATATACATGATATGACATTTGTAATGTCTTTATTCTTCTGGAACTTTTGTGAGTGTGTTGTCACTGTTCATTTCTATTGTTTACTTCACTTGCTTTGGCAATGTTAACATATGTTTCCCAATGCCAATAAAGCCCCTTGAATTGAGAGACGGAGAGAGACCAAAGTAGGATTTTCTCCACTTTTCAAGTAAAGGCTTGTCAGATGAAACCTGGTCATTTAAAGCGAGATTACGTTGCAGTGTGGTGGTGTGGTGGTAGTGTGTGTGTTTGTGTTTGGTTGTGTGTGTTTGGTAGTGTGTTTGGTTGTGTGTGTGTGTGTGTGGTTGTGTGTGTGTGTGTGTGTTTGGTTGTGTGTGTGTGTGTGTGTTTGGTTGTGTGTGTGTGTGTGTGTTTGGTAGTGTGTGTGTGTGTGTGTGTTTGGTAGTGTGTGTGTGTGTGTGTGTGTGTGTGTGTGTGTGTGTGTGTGTGTGTGTGTGTGTGTGTGTGTGTGTTTGGTATTGTGTGTGTGTGTGGTAGTGTGCGGTAGTGTGGTCGTGTGTGTATGTGGTTAACATATTAGAGAGAACATACTTAAATTCACACAGGACACATGAAACATGTTGTAGAGATCAGCCCTGGCCCCCTGCCTGTTTACATCAGGTAACATGTAGAGATCAGCCCTGGCCCCCTGCCTGTTTACATCAGGTAACATGTAGAGATCAGCCCTGGTCCCCTGCCTGTTTACATCAGGTAACATGTAGAGATCAGCCCTGGTCCCCTGCCTGTTTACATCAGGTAACATCAGGTAACATGTAGAGATCAGCCCTGGCCCCCTGCCTGTTTACATCAGGTAACATGTAGAGATCAGCCCTGGCCCCCTGCCTGTTTACATCAGGTAACATGTAGAGATCAGCCCTGGCCCCCTGCCTGTTTACATCAGGTAACATGTAGAGATCAGCCCTGGTCCCCTGCCTGTTTACACCAGGTAACATGTAGAGATCAGCCCTGGCCCCCTGCCTGTTTACATCAGGTAACATGTAGAGATCAGCCCTGGCCCCCTGCCTGTTTACATCAGGTAACATGTAGAGATCAGCCCTGGCCCCCTGCCTGTTTACATCAGGTAACATGTAGAGATCAGCCCTGGCCCCCTGCCTGTTTACATCAGGTAACATGTAGAGATCAGCCATGGCCCCCTGCCTGTTTACATCAGGTAACATGTAGAGATCAGCCCTGGCCCCCTGCCTGTTTACATCAGGTAACATGTAGAGATCAGCCCTGGCCCCCTGCCTGTTTACATCAGTAACATGTAGAGATCAGCCCTGGCCCCCTGCCTGTTTACATCAGGTAACATGTAGAGATCAGCCCTGGCCCCCTGCCTGTTTACATCAGGTAACATGTAGAGATCAGCCCTGGTCCCCTGCCTGTTTACATCATGGTAACATGTAGAGATCAGCCCTGGCCCCCCTGCCTGTTTACATCAGGTAACATGTAGAGATCAGCCCTGGCCCCCTGCCTGTTTACATCAGGTAACATGTAGAGATCAGCCCTGGCCCCCTGCCTGTTTACATCAGGTAACATGTAGAGATCAGCCCTGGCCCCCTGCCTGTTTACATCAGGTAACATGTAGAGATCAGCCTGTGGCCCCCTGCCTGTTTACATCAGGGTAACATGTAGAGGTCAGCCCCTGGTCCCCTGCCTGTTTACATCAGGTAACATGTAGAGGTCAGCCCTGGCCCCCTGCCTGTTTACATCAGGTAACATGTAGAGATCAGCCCTGGCCCCCTGCCTGTTTACATCAGGTAACATCAGTAGAGATCAGCCCTGGTCCCCTGCCTGTATAGCAGGTCATGTATCAGCCCTGGCCCCCTGGCCTGTTACATCGGTAACATGTAGAGATCAGCCCTGGCCCCCTGCCTGTTACATCAGGTAACATGTAGAATCAGCCCCCCCCTGCCTGTTTACATCAGGTAACATGTAGAGATCAGCCCTGGCCCCCTGCCTGTTTACATCAGGTAACATGTAGAGATCAGCCCTGGTCCCCCTGCCTGTTTACATCAGGTAACATGTAGAGATCAGCCCTGGTCCCCCTGCCTGTTTACATCAGGTAACATCATGAAACATGTAGAGATCAGCCCTGGCCCCCTGCCTGTTTACATCAGGTAACATGTAGAGATCAGCCCTGGCCCCCTGCCTGTTTACATCAGGTAACATGTAGAGATCAGCCATGGCCCCCTGCCTGTTTACATCAGGTAACACATGTAGAGATCAGCCATGGCCCCTGCCTGTTTACATCAGGTAACATATTGTAGAGATCAGCCATGGCCCTGCCTGTTTCATCAGGTACATGTAGAGATCACCCTGGCCCACTGCCTGTTTACATCAGCGGTAACATGTAGAGATCAGCCCTGGCCCCCTGCCTGTTACATCAGGTAACATGTAGAGATCAGCCCTGGCCCCCTGCCTGTTTACATCAGGTAACATGTAGAGATCAGCCCTGGCCCCCTGCCTGTTTACATCAGGTAACATGTAGAGATCAGCCATGGCCCCCTGCCTGTTTACATCAGGTAACAGGTAGAGATCAGCCATGGCCCCCTGCCTGTTTACATCAGGTAACATCATGAAACATGTTGTAGAGATCAGCCATGGCCCCCTGCCTGTTTTACATCAGGTAACAGTAGAGATCAGCCCTGGCCCCCTGCCTGTTTACATCAGGTAACATGTAGAGATCAGCCCTGGCCCCCTGCCTGTTTACATCAGGTAACATGTAGAGATCAGCCCTGGCCCCCTGCCTGTTTACATCAGGTAACATGTAGAGATCAGCCCTGGTCCCCTGCCTGTTTACATCAGGTAACATGTAGAGATCAGCCCTGGCCCCCTGCCTGTTTACATCAGGTAACATGTAGAGATCAGCCCTGGTCCCCTGCCTGTTTACATCAGGTAACAGGTAGAGATCAGCCCTGGCCCCCTGCCTGTTTACATCAGGTAACATGTAGAGATCAGCCCTGGCCCCTGCTGTTTACATCAGGTAAACATGTAGAGATCAGCCCTGGTCCCCTGCCTGTTTACATCAGGTAACATGTAGAGATCAGCCATGGTCCCCTGCCCTGTTACTCAGGTAACATGTAGAGATCAGCCCTGGCCCCCTGCCTGTTTACATCAGGTAACATTAGAGATCAGCCCTGGCCCCCTGCCTGTTTACATCAGGTAACTGTAGAGATCAGCCCTGGCCCCCTGCCTGTTTACATCAGGTAACATGTAGAGATCAGCCCCTGGTCCCCCTGCCTGTTTACACCAGGTAACATGTAGAGATCAGCCATGGCCCCCCTGCCTGTTTACAACCAGGGTAAACATTGTAGAGATCAGCCCTGGCCCCCTGCCTGTTTACATCAGGTAACATGTAGAGATCAGCCCTGGCCCCCCCTGCCTGTTTACATCAGGTAAACATGTAGAGATCAGCCCTGGCCCCCTGCCTGTTTACATCAGGTAACATGTAGAGATCAGCCCTGGCCCCCTGCCTGTTTACATCAGGTAACATCATGAAACATGTAGAGATCAGCCCTGGCCCCCTGCCTGTTTACATCAGGTAACATGTAGAGATCAGCCATGGCCCCCTGCCTGTTTACATCAGGTAACATCATGAAACATGTAGAGATCAGCCCTGGCCCCCTGCCTGTTTACATCAGGTAACATGTAGAGATCAGCCCTGGCCCCCTGCCTGTTTACATCAGGTAACATCATGTCCACTAACCCTCCCTTTTACTGCATTGCACTTCAAGATTCAAGAACCTTCTCCTCTCCTCCCTCCTGCTTAATGATTTCTCCCTCCCAACCTTCCTCTGAGTATCTCCCTGAAGCTGGATTCCCCCAACGGGCTCAGTGCTTTAAACTCAGCAGAAAGAGTATTTACCCGCAAATTAAATCCTTGCATGGCGTGGTGCTGAATCCCCTGCATGCTGCTGGAAAACAGGGCAATTACTTGGAAAGAGTGAGTCCTGGGAATAGGCCCCATCCTGAGACAGGGTGGGTGCAGACACAGACTCAAAGTTTGGGTTTATCTAGGGAGAAGAGGGGGGGGGGGAATAGAGTAGGGGGTGAGGTTGAGAGGAGGAGTAGGGGGTGAGGTTGAGAGGAGGAAGAGGGGGATGGTAGGGAGGAGGAAGAGGGGGATGGTAGGGAGGAGGGGTGAGACGGTGTGTGTTTCGTAAAAACTTTTCCTCAAAGTTAAAAAAGTGCAGCAACTGAGAAAGGAGAGGAGAGAGAGGAGCAGGGGAGAGAGAGGAGGGGAGAGAGAGGAGAGGAGAGAGAGGAGGGGAAAGGGAGGAAGGAATAGAGAGGAGGGGAGAGAGAGGAGGGGAGAGAGAAGA